>NW_007247302.1:287687-314451 GCF_000164805.1 Carlito syrichta | reverse complement strand
GGCCGCGCGGGGATGCTCTGCAGGCCGCGCGGGGATGCTCTGCAGGCCGCGCGGGGATGCTCTGCTGGCCGCGCGGGGATGCTCTGCAGGCCGCGCGGGGATGCTCTCGCTGTGTCTGATGGGAGAACCCCGCGTCTGCCGCTGTGCGCTTCCCTGAACGGCCGGGCCGCAGCCTCCCAGGAAAGAGCGCAGTGTCCACGCTTCTGTGAATTCGGGGCCCCGGAGGCAGGCGACAGCGTCCGGAGCCAGCCGGCAGCCCTGCCTTCGGAATAATGCCGTCGATCAGGCTTGACTGTGTGCCGCCTCTGGGCTGGGCCTATTCCTGGCCGCTGAGCAGAGACCCAGAACTGGGAGCAGACTCTCGGACCCAGCCCAGGTCCATTCTGCGTGGCTCTGTGCCCTGGACACAAATTCTGCTCACCGCCCTCTGCCTCTGCTTTCTCATTCGAAATGGACTGGTAGCTGTTGGGGGGATTTGTGAGGATTCGGAAAGTGCACCTAAAATCTTAGCTTGGGGTCAGTCCCCTAGTCATCGCCACGTTTGAGCGAGTTTCAGTCTTCACAGTTCTCTGAGTAGTTTTTCTCATGTTCCTCGGTGAGCAGACTGAGTCTCGGTGAGATGAAATGCACTGCCTAAACTCACACCGTGGGATTACTGAGAGCCGAGGGTGGTCTGACACTAAACGCCTTTTCCTCGAAGAGTGGTCTCTCCGACTTCCGTTTTCCAGCTCACATCCAGAGAGTTTGCTTCTTTCGACTAAACTTCTCCCATCGCTCCTACATGGCTCACTCTGGAGACTGACAGGAGAGCGAGAACTCCATGAGGGTAGCCGGTCTTGGCCCATAGTTTTGCTGGAAAATGTTTAATAACAGGTTCTCAGCACGGGAGGATGTATATATGACATATGATGTATATTTATCTCACATACACACCTGTGTAAGACAGTTTACTGATATAAAGGCTATAAACTGCACAATTTACAAAGAGCAGCAAAATATACAACCCTATTTATTCTAAATTCCACTAGAGACAGTCAGTTTTCAGGGTCTGCATTCTGGTCATTGTGACAAACTTTTGAATCCAACCTCAGGCGAGAGGGCAATTCAGGAGAGAGTGCCATTCCACTATGAACTCTGGCTGAGATTTCTATAGATCAGGGAGGCTTTTCACGGCCTGCAGGGGGAATTAATTTATCGCCTGCTTTTACCCTTTTTCATGGACATGCCCCATGAGCAGGCACCTGGTGGACTTTGGGAACTGCCTGAGCCCAGAGCTGATCAGTGTGAACCCTGGGTGCTTAGCTGTCTGGTTCCATGCTGGCTCTGATGCTGACTAACTTTGGACACTTTCTGTGTCTCAGTTTTCTCAACTGCAAATAAGAGGAATAGTCTCCACCTGGCAGGGCTGTTGTAAGGATTAAGTGAGATAATTGGAGAAAATTGCCTATCATGGAGCCTTAGTATATATCAGCTGTTGTGATTTGAAAAATTGAATTCAAACTCATATAACAGGTCAGGCGTGGTGGCTCACACCTGTCATCTCAGTACTTTGGAAGACCAAGGAGGGATGATCACTTGAACCCAGGAGTTTGAGACCACCCTCAGCAATATAGTGAGATCTTGTCTCTACAAAAAATAGAATAAATTAACTGGGTGCAGTGGGGCACACCTGTAGCCCTAACTACTGGGGAGGCTGAGACAGAAGGATCACTTTAGCCCAGGAATTCAAGGCTGCAGTGAGCCATGATCATGCTACTGCACTCTAGCCTGGGTGACAGAGTAAGACCCTGACTCAAAAAAAAAAAAAAAAAGAAAGAAAGAAAAAGAAATTCACGAAACTTTCAATTAACCATGTCTAAGTGAACTGTTCAGTGGTGTTTAGTACATTCACAATGTTGTGCAACTGCCATCTCTCTCTAATTCAAAACATTGTCACCCCAAAAGGAAGTCCTGAACTCAGCAGTTACCTGCACCCCTCACTGCCCATCACCCTTGACAACTGCCAGTCTACTTTCTGCCATTATGAATGTATTTAATTGATGATATCCATAGAATTCTACAATATGTGGTCTTTCGAGTTCAGCTTCTTTCACTGAGTGTCACGTGTTCAAGGTTCATTCTTCTTGCAGCATGCATCGGAATTTCATCCCTTTTTATGGCTGGATAATCTTCCATTGTTTAGATATGTATCCATCCATCTGTTGTTTTTTCTTTAAAACAATTTTTATTGATGCATGATAGATATCATACTTTCGGGGTAGAGGTGATCATGGGATACATTCAAATAATTTGCAAAGATCAAATCAGTGTACTTGGGATTTTCATCACCTTAAATATTTGTCTTTTCTATATGCTGTAACCACTGGAATTCTTCTGCATATTTTGAGATGCAAACCATAATCACCTGCTGATCTACTAGACATGAAGCCTTCTTTCTTCTATTAAAAACATGTATTTGGGTCAACTCCTTGGGTCCTCTCCCACTGTGGAAGCTTTTCTGTCCTCCCAATAAATCTTGCTTTCAAAAACAAACAAACAAACAAACAAACAAACAAAAAAACCACATTTATTTGTACCCATTAATCTATTTCTTAGCCTCTGTAGTAGCGTTGCTATGAATACATTGTGAATATGTTGTATTTGTCTGAGGACCTGTTTTTGGTTCTTTCCTGTGTACACCTGGGGCAGAGCTGCTGGGTCACGTGGTCCTTCCGTGGTTGAGTTTTTGAGGAGCCACCAGCCTGCTGCTCACAGCGACTGTACCATGTGCTAGGCTAACCATCGATGCGGGGGACTCCACTTCCTCCATGTCCTCCCAGCCCCTGCTCACAGTCATCCTGGGTGTGAATCTGGGTCTCAGGTTCTTTTAATTTGGATTTCTCTAATGACATCATGGGGAGGAGCTTCTTTTCACATGTTTCACTTTGGAAAATGTCTGTTCAAGTCACCCACCCATTTCTCCTCGGGTTGCCTGTTTTTTTTTTTGGTTTTTTTGTTTTTTTTTTTTTGTGGAGAGCCTTCTTGTGGAGGGTGTGAACAGCCTTTGTTCAGCTGGTTTGCATGTGAATTCCTGGCCCCTGACTCTCTCCCATCCAGGAGTGATCCCTCCCTCCCGAGTCTCTCTGACTCAGGACATCCGCAATGTCCTGGCCTCTTCAGCACTTCTGGGGCAGAGAGTTGGTGGTAATGTTACTCACCCTGCCTGTGTCTCACTCCCCCTCATCTGTAAAACAGTGTAATGACACCTTTCTTGCAGACTGTCATGATAATTGGCCACGGTAGGTTCATTCCCAGATGGGAACCCGAGATCAGGCTCTCTGAGAATGTCTCCACGTCCCAATGACACCCATTAAGTCATGAATATTCCCAAGTGCCCTGAGATGCTGAGATGAAAGGAAAGTTCTCAGCCAAGCATGTGATTATCTAGATTATGACTCCCCAGGGAGGATACATCTTCATTTTTCTGCACTGGCAGGGCAGGGAAGGGGAGATGCCCAGCTGGAAGGCTGTCTTGTCTCTTTGGTTCCATCTAGAAAGACTTTTTTTTTTCTTGCCTGATCTAAACAATCAAAGCTCTCGAGCAGGGCTAATGAGGTCTGAGAAGCTTGCTCCAGGTCACTCGCCAGTTTACATGAACACAGACATGCAGGCCCTCACCCGCTAGGAGCTCAGGTGGCCCCATTCTGTCCTCAGAACCCTGCATCCACCCACCCATGGGGTGGGTTCTTGATGGAGGCTTCATAGGGCTCCTCACCAGGGCTCGCTTTGTTTCTATTGTTTTATAATCTTTCCTCTTACTGATTCATTTATTCATAATACTCATTCATTCAACACGTATTGAGCCCCTACTTTCTGTCAGGCCTTATAAAGGACCAGAATAGACATCTCTCCATAGAAGACAGACAAATGGCCAACGGGTGTGTGAAGAGTTGCTCAATATCTCTAGTAGTTAGGGACATTGAAATCAAAACCACAGAGAGACATGACCTCGCATCTGTTAGGATGGCTCTTATATCAAAAGCAAGAACTGAGGGTGAGGTTAGAGAGAACTGGACCCTTGTGTGCTGTTGGTGAGAAGATCAAGGGACAATGTTGCCGTGAACACCAGTGGGAAATGCCTCAAAATTAAGGAATATAGCTGCCATATGACCCAACAACCTCACTCCTGGGTATTTATTCAAGAGAAGTGAAATCAAGGTCTCAGAGGGGTGCATGCACTCTCATGCTTACTGTATCACTATCCACCAGAGTCAAGATCTGGACACAACTGACATGTCCCTTGACAGATCAATGGATAAAGAAACTGTGGTGTAGACACATAGTGGGTTACAATTCAGCCTTCAAAAAGGATGAAATTCTGGCATTGACAACAACACGGATGAACCGGGAGGACACTGGGCTACATGACATGCACGCATCACCAAAGCCAAATACAACATGATTCTACTTACGCGAGGTACATAAAGGAGTCAAATTCACAGACAGAAAGTAGAATGGATTGCCAGGGGCTTGGGCAGGGAGGAGACGTGGGAAGTTGCTGTTCAATATGTATGGAGTTTTAGTTATGGCTGGGCATGGTGGCTCACGCCTGTAATCCCAGCACTCTAGGCAGCCGAGGTGGGAAAATCGTTTGAGCCCATGAGTTCTAGACCCGCTTGGGCAACACAGTGAGATCTCATCTCTACAAAAAGTTAAAAAAAATTAGTCAGGCATGGTGGTGTGCACCTGTAGTTCCACCTACTCAGGAGGAAGGATTGTCTGAGTCCAGGAGGTCAAGGCTGCGGTGAGCCATGATTGTGCCACTGCACTCCAGCCTGGGCAACAGAGTGAGACTCCGACTCAGAATAAAAAAAAGTTTTCAGCTGTGCAACATAAAAACATTCAAGAGATCTGCTCGACCACACTGTGCCTATAGTCAACAGTAAAAAAAAATTACCATGGGGATTGCGAAAAATAAATAAAGAAGCATATACACTAGGCTGTTGATTTGGTGGGTGTGTTTATGGGTGTAGCAACTATCTCCTCTCCTCATATACATTTATATACATTATGTACACATTTTAGGAAAAGAAAAAACTGCATTAAAATTGTAATACTCAATCTATACCAATAACGAAAGGCAAACACAAGTCTCATTTGTCTTCTGCAATGACAAGAGGTGTTCAAGTGATTCCCATCAGCGTCCAGACACTTCTAATGATGGTGACCTTTTTGTGCGAGGCCTCCCGGATCACCCCTTGTACACATCACACATAGGACCGGGTATCTCAGACGCATCACGAATGCGTGCAGTTGTCAGGTGTGTTGGAGGCTCTGTTGCATACTCACACCTCCATTGCCGTTGTATTTCCACAACATTCTCGAATTTCAAATACTACTTCAAAACAGTGTGCACTCCTTGAACAGCAACCATGCTTCTGCCATTTTCTTTGACCATCCTGCCTGTCGCAGGGTGAAGCTAGCATTTGTTGAATGAACACCATCTTTTGCGCAGACGTGGTGCTACACATTGCTACCATAATGCAATTCACCTTGGAAAAGTCATGCATAGATGCCTTCTCCTAAAACTTAAAACGTGCATACACTTTTTGGCATTTGGGATGGTATTTGGGATGGAAACTAGTGAAGGTTCATTTTAACAAAAATGTGCTTCACTGATGCTGTGAGCCAGTTCGGGAAACAGCAGTGGTGACAAGACTGGTGTGATGCTCTCGTGATGCTTACGACCTGCAGGGAGGAGACAGATGATGAGGAGTAGACATTGAAGAAATTTGTAATGTGGGATGACGAGGGGGGTCATGAAAGACCATGGGACAGGGCACGGGACGGAGAGGGACAAGGGGGAACCCACAGACAGAGGGATGGGGGCCTCTTGGAGGAGGTGTCACTTGAACTGGCACCTGCGTGACCACCAGAGGCCAGCATTGGCGAGAGGTGGAGAACAGCTCTCCCGGGAAGATGGAAGATGGGACAGTGTGTTTAGAGACCCTGATGCGGGACTGAGTTTGATGATGGAAGCAGCAGGAAGCAGGCTGTGTGGTCATAGGTAGCGTGTTGGGAGTCAGGCAGGACCTACACCATGCAGAGCCTTGTGAGAAGTTAGGGCTTTGCTGGAACTGCAGGCACACACCATAAGGTGTAGCTTATTTTTATTTTTTAATTTTTTTAAAATTGATATTGAATTCCTAACCTCAAGTGATCCTCCCATCTTGGCCTTCCAAAGCTCTGAGATTACAGGTGTGAGCCACTGTGTCTGGCCAAGATGAATTTTTTGATCAGATAATTCCTTGAGTATCTGAACTTTAGCAAGTGACGGGATGCGACTAGGACAAGTAGGGACAATGAGTTGAGTCTGTGGAGTTGGGTGAGTCCCAGTAGCTATGTTTTGAGATGAAATTCTGCCTGGAGCCGTTTTTGCTAAGCACCCCAGATCTTGGCTTGGTCCTGTTTTTCTCAACCTTCTGCCAAAGACTTGGAGCGTGCTGGTCACCTTCAGAGAAGGCAGGGATTTGGATAATATTCTTACACGCCAGAAGCTCCTGCTGCCTGGAACCTCAGGTCAGAACGAGCCAGATAAAAATATAATAGCTTTCTGTTGAAAGCTTTGACTCTCGGATTCAGAAAATCAGCCATAAGAGAATTCAGTGGTGAGTGATTCAGGACAAAAAAACTGAGTGTCCGAGTTACCCACACAGCGTATGAGTGCCATATGCCAGCAAAATCAGTCCAAGACCCTCCCCGGCAGATTCCAAGTCTACTACAAAGATTTTTGGGGGGAAAAATCCACCTTTACTATACATGAGTTTAAGGTCACTTTGAAGTGGATTCATAGGGAAACATTTTTGTCAATTGAATCTATTGTGCTCTGTAACTTAGTAGGGAGTCTTGTATGTTACAATCTGCTAGTTAATCTACTGACCGAGAACATTTTCTAACATCACATAGCTACAGAGAAACATGGGTGTCAGTGAATTCTGCTAAAGTCAGATTATTTTAAGATTAAATCTAAAATGTTAGCAAAATATTACTGAGTCTGTCCGACATCGTCTGTGTGGCCTGATGTGTTGATTTGTTTGTTGTTGTTGTAACAGAACTACCTTCATGGAATGATCCAGACGGTTGATTGTGTTTCAAAGCATTTTGTTAGAGTCCTTTGTTAATTTTTCCTTGAAAATTATTTTCAAGGAAGAATACCCCAGCTATGCCCCTAATTCTAACCATATCAACCTAGTTTTTAGGTTGGTTGATTTTAATAGTGTTAGATCAATGAGGTCACGGCTCACAGGCTGCTGATCGCAAGGCTGGGAAAGATTGATCTCTTAAGAAAAGTGCATCACATTTAAGGATCAAGTATGGTTTCCTACAAAGCATGATCTTCTATAAGAAAATTCTGAGTTCAGGGCCCCAAAGTTCAGGCACCGTGCCTCAGGGACAAAACTTAAAATGAATGCCATACATCCATGAGGCACAAAATGCCAACATTTTGAAAAAGAGCCAACGCAGACCTGATACTTGCTGGAACCTGAGAAGGGAAGCAAGATGTGACAGCAAACACACCAAGAATATTTTCTAAATCGACTTCTTGACCTGTCTCATTTTTGACGGGGTCATCTTGACCAGAAGATGATCTTGAATGGTTTTTAACCATCCTAAGTGGTTAAAATGTTCATGAATTCTGTCTTGGTATAAATAAAATACTTATATTTAAAATAATGCTGTAAGTTTTCATGCACCTGCTTTTCAGAATTTCAATATGTTTGAGAACTTTAATGTTGTGGAAGAAAAACGCATAAAATTGTGTGTTTAGGGCTCTTGGTTTTCCTCTGCCTCAGGCAAAATCATGGCACCAAGACTGAGGTTAAATGTAAATGTTTCATGGGATGATTCAATTAAAATTTCAAAAGAAGGAGAAAGTTCTTTGTCTCTTAAGCAACTTTGGCGACAGAACCCAAACAAAGTATGCATTTATCTTACATGTTATGTTGACTGATGGGTAAACTTCCTTCAAATCTTACAAGAAGGGTTTTGTGTTTTCAAAGCCTCTGTCCACTGACAAAACGCCTACGTCAGCTGTTTTTATTCTCTCAAGTGATTAGAAACCCACGGCCCATAGGTTCAACCTTAATTTGAACCAAGATATTTATGGCATTGGATCATCTATTTTAATTTTCGAATCGTAGGGGCGGAATCTCGCTATGTTGCTCATGCTGAAAGGCTGGTCTCCAACTCCTGGCCTCAAGCAATCCTCCCACCGTGGCCTCCCATAGGGTTGGGATTACAGGCGTGAGCTACTGCGCCCAGTCCCCCAAATCTGTTTTGTTACCCAAAAGGTAAGAAATTCTGCCTTTGCTCTCCAAGCGCCTGTTCTGAGGATGATCACTAGAGGGCAGCATCATAAACCGCTTAAAGCAATGCTGTCGGTTCCCATGCACGGGCGGTCTGCCTGTGACTGGACACAGGGACACTGAGAAAAATCCCTCACTTTTCAGATTGGAGGTGGACTGGAATACATTTCTATTCCCCTGGTCTTTCACAGTCGATGGTATAAGCCTCCCACGAGCTGAGCTTACTAGAAGTGCTTTGGTGGCTTAGACTAGCAGACATGGCAGGTGGGTGCCCTGTAACCCCGGCCCGCACCGCGGGTGTCTGCAAACCATAGACCTCTCCCAGAAAGGAAACAAACGACTTTAAGCAAATTCCACAGTATGTCCCCTATTAGTTACTCCCTACATGGCAACATGACTCTTCAGGTTTGTGCCAAACCAGCGTTACCGGTTTTGTAAAAATGGACTTTATTGGTGTGTAATGTTTATTTTTATTTTTTAGAGACAGGGTCTCACTATGTCCCCCAGGCTGGAGTGCAGTGGTGCGATCACAGCTCACTGCAGCCTCCAGCTCCTGGGCTCAAGTGATCTTCCCGCCTCAGCCTCGAAAGTAAATGGGATGGTACACACCACGCCCCGTTAATTTTTTTTATTTTTTATTTTTTTAGAGATGGGGTCTTGCTATGTTGCCCAGGCTGGCCTCAAATGATCCTCCTGTCTCAGTCTCACAAAGTGCTGGAAGTACAGACATGAGCCACCAAGCCTGGCCTTGATGTTTGATCTATATGCAATTAGGTCTAATTCCATGAGTTTGAATTAATATTTACACCCCAGTAACCATCACAATAATAAAGATGTAGAGGAACTTTTCCATTATCCCAGAAGTTCACTGTGTCTTTCCATCCCAACTGTGGATAACCCCTATCTCTTTTCTGTCATGGATTTGCTTTTTCTGTAAGTTTCGATACATGACATTGTATCATTTGTACCCTTTTTTATGGGCCTGTCATCTCTTACTCAGAATAGTGTTTTGGACTCAGTGTCGGTGTATGTATCCCCTGGGTTCACACTGACCTAAGTAGACAACTTTGGCATAGCTCATCTCCTATTGATGGGGTCACTGGGAGGTCTCATTTATGAGCTGTGTGTTAATTTTCTTTGCAGACCTGGCGCAGGCTGCATCCCAAGGCCAAGTCCATGAGCTCGAAAGCTATTGGCCTGTGCCATTTGCATAGAAAAGTCCTTCCTGGTTCCGAGTGTCTGTACCACGTGGCACTATTATTTCAGAAAGTGTATTCTAGGAGCAGGGAGTCCAACAGTTATTCTAATTCCTTCACATTTTATGGCAGGGCTGAACCAACCATAAAACAGATGGACAGATATAGGGAAAACAAAACGCTATATTTTACAAGTTAATGATGTTACTTCACTCCATATCCGTGTCAGGGGCTGATGAATTGTCCTGGCATTTCTGAGCTGAGCGCTTCCCCTCAGCCCCAGAGATGAAGCATTGCGGGAGCCGTGATGAGTCCACGGCCAAGCCCACTTAATCTCCCTAAATTACTCCCCTTGAAGATAGCTTGTATAATGAGGGCCGTCTTATTGGCCTCGGGCTGAACAATGACACCCAGAGGCCAAACTGCCTGAAGAAAGCCCTAAAGAGGCGAAATGAGTTGACCTGGAACACTGACTCCTTGTCAGAGGAGTTTAGGGTCCGGGGCCCCAGACTCCTAAATGCTCAGATCCAGCAAACACGTATCCAGTCCCCACTCCACCTGGCCACTGGGCTCGCCGCTCAGCCTCCAAGGACGCTTGGCTCCTGGGGTTCTAGAGGGCAATAGGGCAGCTCTTTGTTATTTTTGCAAAAGGAAAGTGTCTTGGTGGGATACAGAACATACAGGGAATTCCCAGTCCCCCCGAGTCACCGGGCTTCCTCCTCACCCAGGACTGCATGTTGCTGTCAGGTCTGGGCTCCCAGCTTGCCACGTAGCCCAACGCCCCCAACTGTCTGGGTGGCCAACGTGTCTCCCTTCAAGAATGTTCTTCCTTCCCCAGTAGCTCCAGCAGGGACATATGGGTCCGGGACCGGCCTCCTTTCTTTTCCGTGGGAAATCGATCCCTGTCCTGTTCACTGCCCTCCAGGCCTGGCCATTTTCTCCTTCTTGACCACCAGTGTACAAGATGTCATTTTCCACGAACGATGGTTTTTTCGGAAGAAGCAAGCACTTTTCCCCTACTTACCTTATTGCTCTCTCCAGCGGCCATCACCTCTGGGACAAGGACACTCTGACAGCCTGGATGGGAGCTGATAGGAGTCAGGGGTGGGGGAATGTGAAGTGACAAGGAGAGCATGTAGACGTTATTGTCTCAAAGACACCTTTAGAAGCAAGACTGCTTCTCTGGCTGGGACGAAATGATTTCTTAGTCATGGCGCACTCTCGACCAAAACATGTTCAGTCTCTTGAGTCCTTCCTGTCGGTCCAATCTCTGCTTCTACTTCTCAAGAGAAGAAACATCGTCTTTTGCAGGAATGGCCCAACCCACAGGTCAACAGCCATTGTATGGGGGGACCCCAAAAAACCAGGAATTATCTTTTGGAGGGTAGGCCACTTGTAGTACAGGCTGCCACCGCCCTCAGGTAAGTGTTCTAGGAACGCATCGGCTTCCATGGACCAGCTAGCGTTGTTGGGAGAGGCTGCGTTCGGCTTCAGGGAATTGTTTTTGGAGATTCTTTCAATGCATTTGCCCATTTCATGATGGGTGATTGACCAGCGTACCCTCCCATACTGTGCAGAGTGTTCAGTTTTTAACTAAATATGGTACGACCCCTGTGCCCCACCTTCCCTATTAACCTGATATCAACCAAAGTGACATGCGTTTCATTTTCCTGGGTGAAAAAAGTCCTCAAAGGGAACATTTTGCCAGTGTGGATGAGGTGAAGCAAAAAATGGCAGAAGCACTAGAAGTCATCAAAACTGATGAGTTCAAAATCTGTTTTGAACGGTGAAAAAGCATCTCGATAGGTGTATTACATCTGATGGAGAGGACTTTGAAGGGGACTGAAGTTTAAGCATGTAAGAAAGAATACACAATTTTTTTTTTTGTTGAGTTGGAGTCTCACTCAGTCGCCCAAACTGGAGTGCAGTGGCCGCTCCTGGCCACCGCAGCCTTGACCTGCTGGGCTCCGGCGATCCTTCCGCCTCAGCCTTCCAAGTAGCCGGAATTACAGACACGCGCTACCACGCCTGGCTAATTTTTTGATTTATTGTAGAGATGAGGTCTCACCAAGTTGCCCAGGCGGGTCTCGAACCCGCAAGCTCAGGCAGTCCAATCACCTCAGCCTCCCAAGGCACGGGATTATAGGCTGAGCCACCGAACCTGGCTGCGAATACACAATTTTTGATAAATAAATTTCAGGTTTTTTGGGTTCCCCCTCATATGGCTTTTATCTCAACCAAGAGCAAATCATAGAAACAGATCTCGTGTGTGTGTGTGTGTGTGTGTGTGTGTGTGTGTGTGTGTGTGTATGTGAGTGTGTGTGTGTGCGTGTCCTTTCTAGTCTTTCAAATCCACCCAACACTCTCGCTGCCATAGCGGCCAATCTGGAAAGAAACTCTGATAATCTCAGGATCCTGTGCAGCCTTCCACATAGTCCAAGCTGGGGTTTCTCCACCCCAGCATGGTCAATGTTTGATCTGGATGGCTCTTTGGATGGGGTGTCTTGTGGGTGGCAGGACATTAGCAGCGTCCTTGGTCTCTGCCCAGTAGATGGCAGCAGCAGGCCCTCATCCAAGCTGTGATATCCATCTCTAGACACTGCCGTTGTCCCTGCGGAGAAAGTCGCTCCGTTTTGGTCTGATTCAATAAACCGGCTGCTATTGTTTGTGGTTAATTAAAGTCAACAGACAGAAACTGGGAGGAAAAGGCGGTTTAATTCGTACAACTGGGTTGTAGGGAGACGGATCGGAATTATTACCAAAAAACTTGTTTAAAGTAGCATACATTTATTTTAGTATTTATAGTTAAAATAGGCAATGTGTTATCTATTTGAACTATTGATGGAACAGTGTCTATGGGTCTTGAGACTATTATTTAGAGTTTTTAAAAAATCTGTCTTTAGTCTTTTAGCACCTGTTGACAGAAACTAGTTTCTAGATTATATTAGTCTTGTCTTTTTATTTTTAAAGGCCTACATTTTAAAAAATAACATAAGGTTGTGTACCTATTATCTATTCATGCTTTATTATAGTAAATTGTGGTTTATAAGACCCAGCTAATGATTAATATAGAACATAAGTCTAAACTGGACACTGTAAGAAAGGTCTATGTTTAAAGACAAGAGTATATTTTAGGGAGTTTTAATTGAGTCTATTTTTTACTTGATGAAGGCTTTTAATTTTTAAATTTATTGTGACCAGTTTATTTTATTTTATTTTTTTAGTGCCAACGTGCTAGCTCAAATCAGTCAGCCAGGCAAGGCCATGTTATAAGGGCAGAGGGTAGCCCTGCTTCCCTGCTCCCGGCGAGAGAGATTCTGGACTGTTTGAAATGAGACCCGCTCCAGTAAATCCTCCCAGCCTCTACAACCTCATTCACACTCACAGGAGTGTCAGGGATTTCACCTGTCAGTTTGTCAACACATAAAAGATCAATATGATTCTGTGCTGACAAGGCGTGGGGAAGCTAGCTGTCTACACCAGTCAGTCGGGTTCCCAGCCGGTGCACCTTTGATGATTGATTTTGTACCATCTAAATGTGTCCCACAAGTCCTACTCCTAGGAATCCAGATGACAAATAGTTTTAGACATGATCACAGATATGTGTGTAAGGATATTAGCTGGAGCCTTGTTTAAAGTAACAAATAACTGGAAACCCCTCAAATACCCATCAATAGAGATTACACTGAGCAGTGGTGCATACCTGCAATGCAACTGCATGCTGTGGTAATGAAGAATCGGATAGCTGGATTCGGGTATGTACAGACAGAGGCTGTCTTCAGGAAACATTGTGACATCAATAAAGCAGGTGTTAATAGCATGCAATGCATTCATTGGCAAAAGGGAGCTGTGGGTGGACTTACACCTAACAGCATACAGAGTATTTCTACAAGTATATATAAGGATCTGATCTCCTCAAACAGGAGAAAGAGGGGTGGAAATTTTAGAGACAGTAGCTTCCTTTTCACTGTCTACTTTTTGTACAAGTCAATTGTTTTTACACTATGGGTTTATATCTTTTTTTTTTTTTTTTTAAGGTGAGGTCTTGCTATGTTGCCCAGGCTGGGGTGTAGTGGCTATTCATAGGCATGGTCATAGCTCATGGCAGCCTCGAGCTCCTGGGCTCAAGGGATCCTCCCGCCTCAGCCTCCTGAGTAGCTGGGACTACAGGTGTGCCTGACAAGGTCACATTTTATAAAAGAAAGTTTCTTTTAACTTTGTCTCCCGATACCCACTCTCCAAGACAAAACTGGTTGATCACCTTGACTTGGGATTATATTTTATACATTTGGTTAAATTACATTTTACAAAATTTTGTTCTGTGCACATTAATTTCAAAGACTTCCAGTTCTGAGGAGTCAATGGTTTCTGTAATATAACGAGATTAAATTATTATACTTCTATAAATTATTTATTTTTAGCACCAAATACAAACTATATACGTTTATCATGTACAAGACTGATAACGACACTTTAACCAAAGAGTTGATGACTGTTTTAGCGTCCTCTCTCCTAATTACACATACGTGAGTGACGTTTTGCTAAGAATTCACTGCGTGTGATCTTCTGGATCAGGGTCAAGTTGAATGGTAGCTCACGGGCCTGGGGCCCAGTTTCCCGCCATGGTGTCAATGCAGGAGCAGGGCTGGGTTTCCCCATACCTTGGTAGGGCCATCACGCCCCATAGGGACAATGGCTTTGTGATGAGCACACGTGAGGTGTTCAGTTGGGGTTCTCACTACAGGACCGGAAGTGCCGTAGGTGACATGATGGCTAGGAGGACATCTGTCCCTCTTGTCAGAATCTTGCTTCTCTTTGGGAACCGACTGCCCCACCATAGTGTCTGGTCGTGTGGCCCAGTCACACATGCCGTCCACTCCCCACAGTGGAGCCAGGTCCTTCCTCCCTCCCCTCAGGTGGACCGGGGTGACCCAAGGACACTTTCTTACTCATCTTGATATGAGGAATGGGGGGAGACACTGGTTGCCAGGAAGACAGTCATGCAAGAGTTGTCACAGGCACATGGCAGCTACTCTTCTTCTCGGCATTCAGACACCTCCTAGTCGTCTACACCTGTCAGCCTTGGGAGCCTTCAGAGCTTCCTGAACTGTCTTCACCTGTGACCCAGAGTCAGCGTCGGTTGCCTGAAGCCACTTGCAGTGTAGGGACAATCCTTATAGGCTCATGACTGGAATACAAGGAAAGTGCAACCTATGAGGGAGAGTCCGTGGCCTGGGCTCTCCCAGATGGAAATGTGCTAGGACTCCCAGAAATGTGCTAGGATCGTTCCTCTGTGTTTAATATGTGGACTGAGGGTATCTGTACAGAAGAAATACCGCCGGGCTCGGTGACTCAGCCTGTAATCCCGCGCTTTGGGAGGCTGAGGTGAGTGGATTGCCTGAGCCCGCGGGTTCAAGACCCGCCTGGTCAACTTGGTGAGACCTCATCTCTACCCTCATGGCCCTTTCAACCACACCTCTGATGGGCCACTCTCCTTACCTGTGAGGGCAGCTTCCAGACTACCCTTCCAGGGGACTCATCATTTGGGCTTGAGAGGAAGATTTCCTGGGTTCAAATCCCAGCTCTACCACGTATTTGCTGTGTTATTTAAGGAAAATCACTGCTCTGTCCCTCAGTTTTCTCATCTGTAAAATGAGAATAGTAATAGTACCCACCTGATAAGGTTGCTGTGAGAATTAAATGAATACACAGAGAATGTGCCCCATACGTACAGTATAATTATTGATATTACACTAGAAACACATTTAGAACAGAGTCTGGTATATCTTTAGCCCTCAAAATATTTTGATGATGACGATTATTATTATCGCTACCATCGCCACCATCCCTTTGTCAGATGAGTCAGATGGCTCACAACTTCACAGAAAAACGCAGAGCGTGTTGCTGTGATCTGGCACTGCACACATTAAGATGTGCTAAGTTTTTCTTTTTCTTGTTTTTCGTAGAATCATCTAGTGAACCTTGCCTGACGTTCCCTGTAATTTGAATAGACCTGAGAGTGCAGCAGTGGAAAAGTAGACTTGCAGAGACTTTGAGTCTATTACCTCACTTAACCCTTACAAAACCCGCATACCACAGGCACTGCCACTCCCCATGGAATGATGCTGAAGCCAATCCCTTTTGTTTGTGACCCAAAGTCATTTAGTCAGGAAGGGACACAGCTGGGACGCAAATGCCCTCTGTGAAACTCCCCAGAAGAGACCCCAAATTGGTAGACTCTAGGGCTGGATCCAGACTGCAGATGTGTTTTGCTTGGCTCATATGGTGTTTGAAAAATTCAAGCCAAGATTTGAAAATCAGGGTATTTTAAACTAAAATTCATTCCAGTTTCTTTTGAAAAATGGGAAGATCTGGCTGCCACAAGCTCCTTATCCTTCCAAGGAGGTGGTCTCAGCTGCGTGGCCCAGTCTCCACCCTGCAAGACTGGCTTCCTGGCACCAAGACCAAGTGTCAGTGGCTGGTTATCCTTGTGCTTCTACTGCAACTCTTCTTGGAAGAGAAAAACATTCATTTATATCCATGTTCCTATCAAAAATGAGAAGAAAATACATTACAAGAAAGCCAGGTACTGGAAGAAAAATGGGAGACAGCACGGTTCTGTATGGAAGGGAAGATCGTTCCTCTGTGTTTAATATGTGGACTGAGGGTATCTGTACAGAAGAAATATCACTGGGCTTGGTGACTCAGCCTGTAATCCCACGCTTTGGGAGGCTGAGGTGAGTGGATTGCCTGAGCCCGCAGGTTCGAGACCCACCTGGGCAGCGAGACCTCATCTCTACAATAAATCAAAAAATCAGCCGGGCCTGGTAGCGCATGCCTGTAATTCCAGCTACTCGGAAAACTGAGGCGGAAGGATCGCCGGAGCCCAGCAGGTCGAGGCTGCGGTGGCTGGGAGGAGCCACTGCACTCCAGTCTGGGCGACAGAGTAAGACTCCAACTCAAAAAAAAAAAAAATACTATCTGGCTCCTTCAGTTGTTGACACCCGGCCCCTACGGGCATTTATGGTTTTTTTTCTCTTGTTGTGACTCCTTGAAATTAATTACTAAGTGATAGAGGAGACTTCGGAAAAGGAAAAGGGTGGGAGAGGCATTTTGCAGTTGATCAGAATATACAAAGAAATGTCTTATTATCCAAGTGGATAACCAAGACCTGTACGGCAAAGACATGTACCAGTCAGAACTGATAACCCATCAATAAGAACCGATGCACAACCGTGATAGGTATATTAAGTGAAGGTCATCCCAGATGGTGACGATGATGAGGAATGCGGGAAGACACTGGTTGCCAGGAAGACAGTCATGTGAGAGTCGTCACAGGCACATGATGAGGAATGGGGGAAGACACTGGTTGCCAGGAGGACAGTCATGTGAGAGTCGTCACAGGCACAGGGCAGCTACTCTTCTTCTCGGCATTCAGACACCTCCTAGTTGTCCACCCCTGTCAGCCTTGGGAGCCTTCAGAGCTTCCTGAACTGTCTTCACCTGTGACCCAGCATCAGCGTCGATTGCCTGAAGCCACTTACAGTGTAGGGACAATGCTTACAGACTCATAACTGGAATACAAGGAGAGTGCAACCTGTGAGGGTGAGTTCGTGGCCGGGGCAGATGGGAATGTGCTAAGACCCGGGCTGACCCTCGTGGCCCTTTCAGCCACACCTCTGATGGGCCACTCTCCTTACCTGTGAGGGCATCAACTTCCGGACTCCCCTTCCAGGGGACTCATCATTTGGGCTTGAGAGGAAGATTTCCTGGTTCCAATCACAGGAGATTGGTAATGACGGTGGTGGTGCTGATGGTGGTGGTGGTGGTGGTGACGATGGTGATGGTGACGATGACAATGACGGGGATAGTGACGGTGTTGATGGGGATGATGGTGGTGATGCAGGTGATGAAGGTGATGAGGGTGGTGGCGATTATGATAACGATAGTGATGATAGCGGTGATGGTGCTGCAGACTTTATAGACACTCCATGGCTGGCCCTTAGTGTTCCTTGGTGTCTTTACAAAATGATGCCTTTGCTATCCCTGGTGAGTGTTGGATGAGCCTTGGCATGGAGTCCATATTGTGTATTGCGTGCTTTGGTTGGAAGAACCAGATGAGTTACAGTGTAGAGCGGTCGTTTTTAGCTTGATTTGCTTTCCAGGAACCTAGTGAGGTTCACACTGACCCATGGCCTCCCAAGTATATGACAATACTGCTTCACAGCAACCCACAATTACCAAGGGCTTGACATGATGAGGATGTACTCCTCGCTCACTGCTCTGGGTTGGCTGCACATCGGCTGCCTTTGTTCCAGCTTCCACGGGGATCATCCGGCTTGGACAGGTCCACATCCTCCATCCCAGAGCCCAAGTTGAAGGAAAAACTGCAGCCCAGGGGTGGTCCTGTCATAGTGAAACTCCTGGGAGAGGCAGAGATGGCACAGTGTCCTCTCTGCCTACATTCCACCCTCCCAAGTACGTCAAAGGGTTGGGAAGCACATTCCACCCACAGAGACACAGGGGCCGAGCGGGAGGCATGAGGAGCTGTGGTCAAGTCACACAACCCTTGAAGAGCACACAGCTCTTCAAGGCAGGGGTCTCAGAGGGAAAAACGAGTCAGCACAGGGCCTGGGGGACAAACTCAGCCTTGTCTCCATAAAAGGATGCCCGTGCCCCCGCCTCCTGCCTCCTGTCTCAGTCTTCATGCTTCTGGTTGACCTCTGGTTGTGATGCCAGTGGGCATCTTTCAGTAGACAGAAAATAAAGCATAGTGATTAAGTGCATACATTATGGGTCCTGGGTTCAAATCTTAGGTTATCTGGTGACCTGGAGCATGTCATCTGACTTCTCTGATTCTCAGTTTGTTTACCTGTATAATTGAGACAATGTAGTAGTATCTACTAATTATGTTATTGCACAGATTAGATGAAAGGATATGAATAAAATCTTTAAAACAGTGCCTGATATATTACGAAGTGCTGATGCTATGTAACAAACCATGGAAGTGTTGAGGCTATGTAAGCCTAACGATGTTCAAGGTTGTGTCTCGGTTTATTTTTATTTTGAGTTGGGGTCTCACTCTGTCACCCAGGCTGGAGTCCAGTAGAAAAGATCATGGCCCACCACAGCCTTGACATCCTGGGCTCAATCAATCCTTCCAGGGACTGACTACAGGCATACGCCACCATACCTGGCTAATTTTTAAAACATTTTATAGAATCGAGGTCTTACTCTGTTGCCCAAGCTGGTCTTAAACTCCTGGCCTCAAGCAATCCTCATGCCTCAGCCTTCCAAAGTGCTACAAATACAGGTATGAACCATCATGCCTGGCTCAGTTTAAAACTTGGGTGGCCCACCCAAAGACTCCTGATTGAAGGCTGATCTTCCTTTCCAAGGGTACGACTGCATAATAGAGACCATCAGTTGGCAGACCAGAGGCTAAAACCAACACGCAAGCAACTTGTTCTGTCTAGGATTGGGGGGAAATTGGAATTGGTTCATAACATTTAAACCTTCACAACTTCCTGCATTCATTTAGAAAAATGGGAAGACCCCATAAAGCACAGCCCAAAACACACCCCAAACGGACAGGGAAGTCGCTGCCTGTTCAGATGGAGCTCAGGCTTTCTGGGCCACCTCAGAGCTCACCACTCCCTAAGCACGTTGATGATGACACTGAGACATGCTGGCCAAACAAACAATGGAATTATGATCAATTTCACCTGCTTTCCTTTGCTTTTTAACATGGGGCTGCAGCTCACCAGCCTCTGTGATATCACAGTCACGATTTTTCACCCTTACTTTCTTCTTTGCTAGAGCAGAAGCCAAACAGAACAGAACAGAAAAGAAAAACAAAGCTGTTACAAAGATTCCCAGGTGCCATCTCGTGGTTTTGCAAGCTGAGGACAGGAATTCCAACATCCTGTTTCCCAGACCAACCCTGCTCTTGCCTTTTGAAGCTAGTGCTTGTGTTATGACTAATTTGCAACCAATGGAGGCTTGGCAACAATCAATGTGATGTGTTAAACGTGAAACTGCTTTCTGAAGGAGCTCAGGACTTATACAAACTTTTTAGGATGATGCTTTCCAAGACCCGAGTAAACAGAGCATGAACATTGGGAAGATATCGAGATATTTCACCATGTTCCATGTATTGGTGGATGAGCTACAGTCAATCAAATCAGATACATTTTTTAACTGGTCTGTATTTTTTTTTGAAGGTTGCCACTGGATGCTGAACTCTGTGTACGTGTCTGGCTTTCCGTTCCTATTGGACAGCACTGGTCTCAAACAGAGGGGTGGCTTGGAGGTCAAGGGCATTTGGCGATGGCCTGGTTTCAGTGCATCATGATTTTGGTGCATGATCTAGGGCACATTATGGGGCATCTCAGAGTCTCACTTTTGTTGTCTGTAAAAAGGGTTCATTAAGACTCAACTAAATAAAGGGTAGCTGATGCTCGAGAAAGAAGTGACAACACGACCTGGTCTGTCTCTTCTTCGCTGCCTGGGACTGTTATTGCCTCTTGCATTTTGGTTTGTGGTGCATCCTCGTACTGACCAGAGAGCCAGGCGCAGAGGCCTCTGTGGATGGACAGATGCACTTGTTGAACAGAAAACCCTCCCACGCAATACTTGTGAAGAACACAGATGGCAGCAGCATCCCACGTCCAGCTCCTCACCAGCATTGCACTCACCCTGACACTCTCTGCCTTCCGTCCCAAGCTTCTTTGCTTTGGTCTGACCTTGAAATGTCCTTGTCCTGCAAGATACCATCCTCTCTCATCTCTCTTTAATTTCTTCCCCGAGTCCTGCCTCTCCCTAGCCCCAGCCCGAAGTCATTTATTTCTAGGTCTGAAGAGCCAAAGGCACCAGAATCCCTTGTAGAGTCAAGAATTTCTTCAGTGGACTTAGACGTCTGGTCCTTGACCCTGTAAATGAGGCCAGATGGTTTCACGGGGGACTTAAATCATGTCCCAATCTGGTGGTGTTCACCTACGAGCCAGGCTGGAGAAAATGTCAAACCACTCTGCTTATGAATTGCTGCAAAATTCGCATCAGAACTGACTTAAGGAGTCAAGACAGTCCTATGAGGTATGTTGTGATGGTGAGTCTTATGTGTTAACAAGGTTAGGGTATCCATTTGTTCATCAAATACTAGTTTCGGTGCGAAGATATTCCATAGATGTGATTAATATTCACAATCGGTTGACTTTAAGTAGAGGAGATTATCCTCAGTAATGTGGGTGGGCCTTGCTTGTTCAGCTGGAGACTGTAGAGCAAAGACTGAAGTTTCCTAGAGAAGAAGAAATTGTGCCTCAAAATTATAATGTAGAAACCCTGCCTGATTTTCTAGCCTACTGAGTTACCCTTCAAATGGTCAGCACTGCCATCAAATGAGCCAATGCCTTAAGATCTCTCTCTCTCTATTTATTCATTTCTCTTTCCATCCATCTACCTGCCATCTATCTATCTGTCTATCAATGATCTATCTTTCCCTCTATCAATTACTTATCTATCCAACTATCATTGATCTATGTATCTATGCCTCTATATATGTATGTATCTATCATCTATTGATTATCCATCTATCTTCTATCATTATCTGTCTTCCAATTACCTGTCTATCCATCTATCAATTATCTATCACCTATCATCAGTGTATCCATGCATCTATGTATGTATCTATCTACCTATCATATATCAATAATCTATCCTCTATTATCTATCATCACCATCGGCCTATCCATCATCAACTCTATTATCACTTATCTATCCATCAGCTCTGTCATCATCTATCTATCCTTCAACTCTGTCATTATCTATCCATCAACTCTGCCATCATCTATCTATCTTTCCATCAACTTTGTCATCATCTGTCTATCTATCCATCAACTCTGTCATCATCTATCTATTTATCACGTCTCTCCCCATCCCAAGCACACACACACACACATTTGTGTCCTGTTTCCCTGGCAGGCCCAGCTGATGCAGGCATGTGGCCACGTTCTCAAAAGAGCCCTGCAACTTGAGGACACGGAACTGTGAACCTTTCCCACGTTGTTGACTTTCTGTGAAACTTCTTGTGACTCTTGGAAGGGGATTTTGAAAGAGAATATGCCACTTTAAACACACTGGTATGGGAGAGCTCTTTGTAATTGAGAAGTTTTAGGATAATTGATGCATGCACTGCTAGAGACTGATGGGACATTTCCCTGAGCATGTGCTGTTTTTGTCTCTGGCCAGGACTGAAGTGCCAGCTGCCATTACAAAGAGGCCCCTGCACTCTCAGAGTTTTGCGACATCCACGAACCTTCTGACTCACACCAGCAGCATGCACAGGTGCCCTCGGAGAGACACCTTGGCTGATGTCACTGTAGGAACCAGATGCCAGCAGGGGCCAAGAAGAGGTATTGCCCATAGGAAAGGGGTGGGATGGATTGGACAGACACTCAGCCCATCCTCTCAGTGTCTTCCCCACATGCTCAAGCTTCTCTTCTGTGATTGACCCTCCTTGTGTTTCTCCCACAAACTCTCTGCAGGGGTATTCTGCCTTTACACTGTGGTGACTGTCGTAAGAGCCAGCTCCCCACACAGGACAGTCCTAACCAACCCAAGGGTTATTCTGAGTGTGTGGAGGCTGGAGCTCGGGGTGAGGCACTAGAAGAGGGGCAGCATTGATTTTTCTCCTCCTGCACTTCTGCGTTACTTGACAATTTTACCATTTTCATTCATTCAACAGTGCCCATTTTGAAACATTTGGGGGAATAGCTGCCCTATTTTGAGTCAATGTTTTGTTGACATGATTCAAATCCTGTAAAATAAATTATCTGACATCATAAGCAAAAAAAAAAAATTGATGTGTTATATTTTTAAGGAGAGGATACTGGAGGGTCTTCATGTAGCCTTGGGCACCTATGGAGTCATTATGTAGCACTTACAGAAATGTTTGATTGCCTGTTAATATCGGTCCTCACTTTCTCCCGCCTGTTATCTGCTGAATTGTTTCATGACCTCCCTCCCTTTTCACTTTTCCTTCCTCGGCTTAGAGTGGCTGCGTCAGCCCTGAGGTATCCCATGACTGCTCCACCCTGCCTTTACTTCCCTTTAGAAAGAAAATTCCTGCCTGAGCCCGCGGGTTCGAGACCCGCCTGGGCAGCGAGACCTCATCTCTACAAGAAATAAATAAAAAATCAGCCGGGCATGGTAGCGCATGCCTGTAATTCCGGCTACTCAGAAGGCTGAGGAGGAAGGATCGCCTGAATCCAGCAGGTCGAGGCTGCAGTGGCCAGAAGCAGCCATTTCACTCCAGTCTGGGCGACAGAGTGAGACTCCAACTCAAAAAAAAAGAAAGAAAGAAAGAAAGAAAATTCCTGGCTGGTGCCCGGCACTTTTCAGAGGAGGGAAATGGAGGTTGGTTTGCAGCCAGTTTCTGCAAAGTCCTATTTCTCTCATGCAGATGCAGGAAGTCAAATTTTGATGATATGCTTAGCTGTATTGGAGGGTGTGGGAGACGGTCTCCACTCCATAGAAAGGGAGAAAATGAAGCATTCTTACCCAAGAAAGGGATCTGATTGGGATGTCTTGGGAAGTCAGCGCTGCGGCGGTGGCATCAAAACCTGTGCACAGGAGCCAGGGGGACCTGGGGAGGCACAACTCCAACAGCAACCCCCTGCCTGGGAGTATCTTCAGACCTCATCCAACCCTGGCTGTGGAGGTGTGTGGATATAAGGGCAGGGTGGACCACGAGGCAGAATTGGGCTTTCCAGGGTGGGCGCCAAGGTTCCTGTGAGGTGCACCCTGCATGGAAGCTGCATGGTGGTCCCACCTGGAGAGGGTCCTGGCCAGCATCTCAAATGTGGGTACTTACCCCAGGTTCATCCCTGTATCCATCAGTACAGTATTCATACAAGTTTGGTTCCAAACGCAAAAACCCAACCGAACCGATTTGGAAAAAAACACGGATGAGGTGGATCCAATGGCACTCATGACCGGAGTGGTCAGAGCCAGTGACCTGCCAGGCTGGCACTGGTGATCAGAGGTCTCTGCCATTCTTGTGACCCATCCTCCTAAGGTTCAGGGCCTGGCTGTTCCTGTGCCACCCTGTGCCGGTGTGGATGGAAATGCCCACTAGACCAACCTGAGTTGGGAGCTGTTTCTGGAGCTGGAGATGTCTACACCGTTAGCTTGGGGTAACTGTTTCCTAGAGAAAAATCTGGTGCTTTCTAGTTGCAAAAACAGGGATGATAATTAGGACAATGTCTAATTCACCCAAAGAGAACACCTCTGAGAGAGCAAGTGCCCAAGAA
The DNA here is from genome assembly GCF_000164805.1 of Carlito syrichta. Taxonomy (NCBI): domain Eukaryota; kingdom Metazoa; phylum Chordata; class Mammalia; order Primates; family Tarsiidae; genus Carlito; species Carlito syrichta. The sequence goes on along the minus strand of NW_007247302.1, from coordinate 290,601 downwards.
GACAGACATGAGCTGGGTGAATAAGGAGGCCTGGCCCCCTGGTGATAACAGTGTCCGATTTCCCAGATGGCTGCGAGGATGAGGATGATGGTCCCAGAGGGCTGAGTAGACTGCACGGAATGAGGGAAGTGCTCAGAGTGCCCTAAATCCACGCTCCCCAGGGCCTGGTGTCTGCTCCTGAAATTGGGTAGTGGGCGCTGGGGAGTCTTGGAGGGACCCGGCTGGGGTGGAAATGATGCTCCAGTGGCTCCTTGGTACTCAGTTTCCAGCTGTCTCTCGAAGGGGCACTCTGGTCTGGCCACGTGGGGTCAGCCTGGAACATTCCAGAGAAGGTGCAGTTTGCCATCTCACTGTTTCTCCCCCTCTGCCAGTGTGGACGTGCAGCCATCCAAGTGTGTCGGGACTCAGAGGGGCCCTTGTGTGAGTGAGATGGGGACCCTCGGGGGTGGCCTGCCCTTCTGACCACTGGTCCCCCAATCCCCGTTTGAGATGGGCGCTGGGCAGAGGGACAGGGGAGCTCTTACCATACATCTTGCCGAAGGGGACGTGTCTGGAGCTCCAGGTGGTGGTGTTGCCATGACAGCTGGAGAGACACTCTAGTTTGTATTGTCTAGTTTGGAGTGGCAATAAAATATGCTTCCTCAGTGCTTCAAGAGACAGAGCATGCGGGGTTGCCAGCCTCCCAGGACACTGTCCTCCACGGCACATCAGCGTCGACCTTCTGAAATAAAGCACGTATCTGGGGCATGGGCCGGTAGTCTCCAGACCCACCCCCTGTCCTTACAGCTCTCAGCTGAATGGTCGCTCCCTCCTGCCAGCTTACTCAGCCTGCCCTTCGCCTGGCTCTGTGGTGGTCCCGAAATGCCCTCCGTGTCTCCTGTGACCCTCCGTTGGGGTGACCCGCTGGGGTCCGTGCCTACCTGCCTCCAGCCTGTGTGGTCTGAGAGGCAGAACCCAGACCCCCCCGGTCCACATGGTGGCTTAAACAGTTGTTGAGTGAATAAGTGGGCAGTCCCAGGACAGAGCCCAAGTCAGTGGACGGGAGAAGTGGGCCTCCCAACAGAGGGGGTGGAAAATATTTTGAACAAATAATTTGATCTGAGGGGGCATGTGGCTCACGCCTGTCATCCCAGCACTGTGGGAGGCTGAGGTGTGAGGATCACTTAAGCTCAGGAGTTTGAGACCAGCCTGGGCAACGCAGTGAGAACTTGTCGCTATAAAAAAATCAGTAATACTGACAATAATTTTATCTACCCACTGAGTATTAACCAGGCTCTGACAGGAAGAAGGAAGGTGCCCATCGGCCATCGCGTAGGAAAGCAATCCTTTGTCCCTTGGAGACTGCTGGAGACTGCTTGCTGCAATGGCTGAATGCTGTCCCATGTGCTCCGACTGCAGCTACCGCTGCCCGGGCATCCTGTGAGCTCAGCCCAGCTCTGAGCCGCTGGCCTCCCACAGGGCACACACCAGCGAACCCTTGTCCATCCAGCCTCAGGCCTTACCCTGCACAGGAGAGCTCAGCCCGCCTGTGCCCACAGGGCATCCAGAGAGCAAGGGGCCCGTGCACCCATCAGAACAACTCTCCACAAAATGGGGGCAGTGCTGGCGGGGTGCTCTGGCCACCTGTCTCTCCATGGGAGGTTCTGGAAGGTCTCGGTGGCCTTCCCAGAGTCCTGGCAGAATCAAGTCCTGCCGCTCACTGCCTGCTGGGAGCTGAGTGGTGCATCCTCCAAGGTCAGGGTGGTGGTGTTGAGAGGCGGGTCTTGGGGAGGTAGTCATGAGGGTGGGACCCTTGTGAGTGGGGTTCCCTCCTGAGGACAGGAGCCCAGGGCTCAGGTGTCAGCAATACAACCCATCTCTCTGTGACTTGGCTCTGTTTCCCTGACCCCCTGAAATGTCAACCCTTCATATCACGTGTTGAAATGTGACCCCAGCATGGAAGGCAGGACCTGTTGGAAGGCGCTTGTGTCACGGAGGCAGCTCTCTTGAGGAAGGCCTCACTGTAGCCATGAGTGAGTTCTTGCTGTCAGTTCACAAAAAGAGCTAGTTGTTTATTTTTGCTGTTATTTGAGTCGAAGTCTCACTGTGTCGCCCTGGTTGGAGTGCAGTGGCATGTTCACGGCCACTGCAGCCCCAACTTGCTGGGCTCAGGTAATCCTTCCACCTCAGCCTTCCAGGTAGTTGGAACTACAGGCACACACCACCACACTCAGCTAATTTTTTGATTTATTGTAGAGAGGAGGTCATGCCGAGTGGCCAGACTGATCTCAACCCCTGGGCTCAGATAATTCTCCCACCTCAGCCTCCCAAAGTGCTGGGATGACAGACGTGAGCCACCGCGCCTGGAGAGCTGGTTGTTTGAAAGTGCCGGGGCATTCTGTCCTCTGTCTTGTTACCACTCTTGCCATGTGATACGCTTCCCTCCCTCCCTTCTGCCATGACTGTAGCTTCCTGAGGCCTCACCAGAAGCAGATGCAAAACTGTGGCCAAATAAACCTCTTTTCTTTGTAAATTGCCAGCCTCCGATACTTCTTAATTTTCTTTCTTCCTCCCTTCCTTTCTTTCCCTTCTTCCTTTCTTCCTTTCCTTCCCCTTTTCCTCCTCTTCCTCTGCCTTCTTCTTTTTTTAGAAAAAAGGTCTCACTCTGTCACCCAGGCTGGAGTGCAGTGGTATGGTGCTGGATCTCTGCAACTTCCAACTCCTGGGCTCAAGCAATCCTCCTGCCTCGAGCTTCTGAATAGCTAGAACTACTAGCATGGACCCTTACCCCTAGCTATATTTTTGGTGTAGAGATGGGGGTCTTGCTACATTGCCCTGTCTGGTCTTGAACCCCTGTCTCCACCTCTCAAGCACTAAGATTACAGGCGTGAGAAGTACCCAACCAGCAGGTACTTCTTTTTTTTTTTTTTTTGTT
>NW_007247302.1:286231-287476 GCF_000164805.1 Carlito syrichta | reverse complement strand
AATCCACTCACCTCAGCCTCCCAAAGGCGCGGGATTACAGGCTGAGCCACCGAGCCCGGCTGGTACATCTTTATAGACACACAAAAGAGACTGATCCAGGCATCTTCTCAGGGTGGTTCTGCCCTGAATATAATTCTAAGATGGCTGTCAGCAACTCCAGCAAGCTGGGCTTCCAGGAGGAGGTTCAAGTGTGGGGAGAGACTATCACCTCGACAGCCCCTTTGGAAAAACGACCCTCCCGACTCACCCCTTCTAGTAAAGATGTGGTTAGGTTTGTGTAGTTCAGATTTCACTCCTGTGTGGACTGTCGCCAGGCAGAGACACTGATTCCCCTAAGTCAGCCATGGCTCACTTCTGGAGCCGCACTGCGGGAATTCCACAGAAAAACATGGCGGGGGGCCTGTGGGATGCCTGGAAGTGGAAGCCTCCACTGGTATTGAAGAACTGGCCAGCCCATGCTCCACAGAAACGTGCCCCAGGGCATCAGCCGCCTGGGAAAGGTGAGGGGGCATAGGCTGAAGACGCACTGGCTTTGGGGTACAGGCAGCAGTGGGGGAGTGGAGGGAAGACATTGCCAGGAAGAGTTCTGGGGGGTGAGTGTTTCCCTCTCCCCAGCCCAGACAGCTCACGGCTACCGTCCTGCCTGCTTCAGTGCTTCAGGTGCACAAAGGAGATGCAAAAACAGCCACTGCGTGCGACCGGTGGTTTGAGGTGCACCCTTGAGAGAGACTGCAGAACTCCAACAGGGAGAAGGCATTCCTCAGCATAGTGGGTGCAGCCGGTTTTGTGGTATGAAAATCTTTCCCCTTTTCTTTTTGTGCAAAATAAGTGGAGATCGGAAATGCCCAGTAAGTGTTCCACATCCCACACAATGTCCTGACATTCTGTGTCTTGCAAGCAGCTTGGAAGAGCCCTTTGCAAGCCAGGCATAGTGGCTCACCCCTGTCATCCCAGCACCTTGAGAGGCAGAGGCGAGAGGATCGCCTGAGCCTAGGGGTTCAAGACCAGCCTGAGCAACATGGCAAGACCTCATCTCCAAATAAATCAAAAATTGCTGGGTGTGGTGGTGCGTGTCTGAGGCAGGACGATCGCCTGAGCCCTGCAGCTCGAGGCTGCAGTAGCCGTGAGCATGCCACTGCACTCCAGCCTGGGCAACAGAGTGAGACTCTGACTCAAAAACAAATAAAAGCCGGGCTCGGTGGCTCAGCCTGTAATCCTGCGCCTTTGGGAGACTGAGGTGAGTGG
>NW_007247302.1:199069-286059 GCF_000164805.1 Carlito syrichta | reverse complement strand
AAACAAAACAAAACAAAAACAAAAAACAAATAAAGAGTCCCTTTACCTTCTTGTTTTTATTTTGACTGAGGCTTCAGAAAGTCTTTCTAGAACCAGCTCTCAGTTCCACCTCCTGCTTCTTGCTCTGGGCTCCCTACCCTTTCTGACAGCTCTGACTCTGCACATCATGACACAGACCTCAAGAGACCTAAGACCAGAAAGCCACCCACAACCCAGAGCAGCAGATCTGGCTGCCATAGACCTGCTGAGGGTCCTGCAGGGGTGTCAGGCTTCAAGGCTGAGGCCAAGGGCACAAGGGCAGAGTGAGGCTCTTGCCACCAAGTGGGGGTTGAGAATGGAACAACCAAAGTGGTCTACAGAACTCAGTCACTGAGAGACACCGTGTCCTGCTGATAACTACATGAAATCTGGACTCAGCCGCTATAAGCTGGGTGTCCCCTGGACTTTACAGTTATTCAAGCTATGAGCTCTGGGGTTAAGCTAGATTGGGTTGGGTGTTGTCAGTTGAAGTGGAAACCGTCACCTCTTGTAAGGTGAGCATTCCTTGGTATAGAGAGAGCTGTCACTGTGCATATACTGGGGATGGAGAGAGTCCTTACAGAGGGGACAGGTGCATCATAGACGTAGTAGCGTCTCAAAGCCAGGGGACGAGACCACCTTGCAAGTAATACCCAACCATCCTGTGACTTCAGTTGGAATACACTTTTCATAGACATTGAGTCTGTAGCAGCAGAAGAATGACAGATCCCTGAGTCACTTGTAGACTTCCAGATCCATAGCAGTCCTTGAAAACACTTCAACACATTGCTTTTTCCTTGAGAAGATTTTGAATACAGTATGGGACACTAAAAAGGCAAATTCTTAACTGTGTTGAGGTGACCAGATGACCAAAGGAAGGATGATCGTGTATCATCTATTTAAGAGTCTAAGATTGATTCCAACATTGGGCTGAACCCAATATTCTGAAGACGGAACATGGCAGCTAAGACCAAGACCTGATTTGTTTCTTGAAGCAGGTTTCAGAACTTTTCTGGAATGATCTTCATGCTCTACTATCTCCAGAGGAGCAGATAGGGTTAATGAAATCCCAGAAGGACATGGAGGTGCCCATAGAATAGCCACAGTGGGGAGCAACTACCACTCTGTGCTGTACAGGCTGGGGAGGACCCTGATTCTCGAGACTCTGAGCTGTTGGTGATGGTGAGCTGGCAGGGTTTGACTGGGAGGCAAGGGAAGGAGAGGAGATACCCATGGGAGAATTGCATCCAATCAGTTATTCCCACGCCAGTGACTTTCAGGGCTAAACCTAGCCAAAGAGTAGGAGAATCTAGGTTAATCTAGGTTAATCAGTTCGATGTAGCTTCCTGAGATGTAGAATAGATGCAGAGGCTAGAAGAAGGCAGGGAATGGACACAGAGGGACAAAGAGAGGCTAGGGAGCCGTGTGTGTCACCTCATCACTGTGGTCTGTTAGGTCTGGAAGGACGCCATGGTGCAGTCCACCACCTGAAAACACAAGGTGATGGACATGTCATTATTTACACATATCCTTGACATTCACAGGAGATGGCGATTTCTCCCCATAAGTTATTTTTTTCATTTATAAAGACAGATTTGAGTGAAGTCTCCAGTGCCCCTCTTCTGACCTTATCATTATGCGCACAATAAAAAATCAATATAATTTCTGAACTCTACTTACGGGATAAATTAAGAAATTTAGTAAAATAATAGGAATTTTAATATTTAATAATATTGATGTTTAAGTGCTTTGGTCCAACTCTGCGAGAAGACAAGAAAACCTTCCCTCATTCGAAAAACGCTTCTGGGCTGGGAGGTGGCTCTAGTGCCGAGTGAGAGCCCCTTGGCTAAGCCAGTCTTGGTCGCATTTCCCTTGTCGGAAGGGAAGTTTGACCAAGTTCTGAGTAACAAGACATGGGGAAGGCTGTGTGAGCTTCCAGGAAGGGGAACCTCTCAAAAGAGAAAGCAAAGGAGACACAGTTCCAGTCTTTTCTGTGGAGGGTGTTGTTCCTTGACATTACTGGAGCTGCAGCCACCTCCTTGTGACCGTGAGTGATCTGCAATAAGGGCTGTCTCCCTCAGGGTGGGGAGCAGAAGACTGGGAGAAGCAGGAGTCCTCGGTGACAATGTTGGGCTGTGAATTAGCCCAGCCTGGGGCCTGCTCTCACAGGAGACTTCTTAGTACAGCAGTTCACACATTTTCTGTTTCCTGCGCCGTTTTTACGTGGGGCCGTCACATGCAGCCAAAAGCATCTGCAATAGACAGGCCTCCTCTTGCCAATATGAGCTGCTTTCCTTGGCCTGCCTTGACTTCCATATCACGCCAAAGACGTGTCTTTTCCAGGGGAGGTGAGCAAGGTGTAGAGCCCCTTGGTTTCCGGTTTCTTGGCACTGGCCTTGAGCATTTCTGAGTGTCCTGTAGAGTCAGATGATAATTTTGGTGGCAAACTGAGCAGATGTTGGGTGTGGGATAAGTAGCTCCTCCTTTCCGTGTGTGTGCCTTTCTTATGATTTCTGAGGTTCATAAATAGGGACATAGAGTCCAATCAAGTGTGAATCTGTGCATCACTAGTGGGGGAGCCTCCTGAGAGGATGTTTGGGGATCCTCAAACATCAGCCATGAATGGAAGAATCTGTGTCTGGAATGGTCCTGGATTCAAGCTGAAGGGCGATTCCTATTTTTCTCTGGGTGCCAAATGACGACACTCTTCTCTTGTCCCTCACCCTTTCCAAAGATCCCCATGTAGAGAGATGGTTCGTGTGAGGCGGGCTTTGTGTCTCCCACATGCAACACCTGGACAGAACTCAGACAGCCCCTCCTTGTTCCAAAAAGAGCAAGGATGGAATGGCGATGAGCCCTCTTAAAATCCTCCTTTTCACATTCCTGTTCACTTCAAACAAGGCTCTGACATGCCGCCTTGACCGGTCCCTGGTGATTCTAATCAAGTACAGGATGACATTCTGGAACCTGAACTTTGCAAAAGCTCCCGGGTTCATTTGGAGGCAATTCTCCCATGGGCATCTCAGGAGACAGCCTTCCTTTCTCCTTCACAGAGAGACTAAACCAAACCACAGAGGTCCACCACAGACTCCAGAACGTAAACACTCCTGCCCATCGTGTCCCCTGTTCCTCCTGATTCACCATGTTCCTCCTCCCCTGCAGACACAACTTCTGTCCAAGCGCTGGATCTCACCCAATCCAGATGTCTTAGCAACAAGTCACTACGGACAACCTCCCACCTGCCTTTGACATCTCTGTTGATGCCTTTCCATCTGTGTTTATACACAGTGAAGACTTTTCCCCATCTGTAATGGAGTGAATTGTGCCCCCTCAAAAAAGATGCTGATGTCTTAACACCCAGTATCTGCCAACGTGACCTTAAGTAGAAAAAGAGTCTTTACAGAAGTAATCAAATTAAGAGGAGAACATCATTATGGGCCCTAATCCACAATGACCAGTGTCCTTATAAAAAGGAGAAGTTTGGACAGAGAGACAGGCACGTAGAGGGTCGATAATGTGAAGACAGAGGGAGTACATCAAGTGCACGCTAAGGAATGCCGAGGCTAGCAGAGGCTGGAGAGAGGCCTGGAGCAGATTCTCTGCCAGCCTCAGAAGGAGCCAGCCCTGATGACATCTTGATCTTTGACTTCCAACCTCAAGAACTGTGAGATGGGACATTTCTGCCAACCCTAGAGAAGTCATGGAAGGAAGACGAAAGCATCAATCGACAATATCAGTATGGCAAGGGAGGTCAAAGAGACATAAGGCTCAACTCAAGCACATGTCCTCTTTACAGGAACTGACGAGTGCCCTTAGATTAAGATGTCAGCAGGGCAAATAAGCATAAGGATGGGCCCAAGGGCGACGCCACGATTAAATTTAAAATGGCAAAATACACACCTGACACAATAGAGTCACAGCCTTGGGGGAGTGGGGAGGAGAAGGGAGGTTGAGAGTTGAGAGGAAAGAAACACATACACAGGGAAAACTCTGCCTGCTGCCAGTCACTGGGTACCAAGCAGGTGACCTGATGGGCGCTCTGCACCATGGTTCTGGAAAAGCCTGAAGGTCTTTGCTCTCCTTGTCTCCAGTTTCTCGCCCTCACGCCCCAGCCTGACCCTGGCACACTCACGCACCTATGCGAGGCTGTCCCTTGGTTCGGTGTCCACAGTGGAGGTCTGCTCTTGACCACCTTAACAGGAGCTGTAGTCACTGCCAGTACTATTGCTACTGGGGTACTATGTCCAGGTATAGCCGGGGAAGAAGCAGGATGTGAGAATCTTCTCTCCTTTTTAACATTGACATGTTTTTTAGAGACAGGGTCACACTCTGTCATCCAGGTTGGAGTGCAGTGTCCGATCGTAGCTCCTTGCAGCCTTGACCTCCTGGGCTCCAGTGAACCTCCTGAGTAGCTGAGACTATAGGCGCACACCACCATGCCTGGCTAGTCTTTTATTTTTTGTAGAGATGGGGTCTCATTGTGTTGCCCAGGCTGGTCTCAAACTCCTGACCTCAAGCACTCCTCCTGTCTTGGCCTTCCAAATTGCTGAGATTACAGGCGTGAGCCACCACACGGATCATCTCTCGTCTTCCTACTATACAATTTTCACCCCTACCTCTTACGGATGGAATTTAACAGGAGTGGCTGGTGTGGAAGCCCGGGAAATGGTGTATGTGTGTCCTCCAAAGTGAGTCACAGAGCACACAAAGGTAGGAAAGGGTCTGAGATCAACCACCTCCACCCTTAGCCACCAAAGTGACACATCTTGCTAACACCTCCCACCTGCCTTCGACAGTTCATCCTCAGTTCTTGGGTTACAGTTTTCAGAGAAGGCTTCCTAGAACCCAGTGACCTAACAAGTCCTCTTACTAGATGATTTTAAATCAGTCTGTTCTCCTCCCTCCTGTCTTTTGTCATTCCTTATTTATTTCTTTATTGTTGTTCATTTATTTATAGCAGTTTAATTTCATGAAAGAAAATGTCAAAGAGAACAGGCCAGCTTCTTGAAGAAAAGGAAGAACATTTCAGGTCAATAGAAAATCCACAATTTTCTTCAGATTCAGCACCACTGCTTTTATGCATTTAATGCCAGTTATCCATCAATTCAAGTAAAGTTTTATGAACCTTGACATACTATGAAAGCACTCCTTGTGTTTTATAGGACAAAGCATTATTGACATCCCAATATTTTATATGTAGGGGACCAAGTGCATATTGATAATTGTGCAGCTGTTCAAAGAGACAGAAGGATGCAGATTGATTTAGGGTCCCATAAAAGGCTCTGGGTGATAGCAGACTGGTCTCTAGGTAGCTGGATCAAGCTTTGGTGAGTCAAGCAAATTATAAACACAGGATAAGGTCAAGACAACAGTCATCAGAGAAATATGATGTAAAAACTTCAGTGATGGAGAAACTAGGCAGGGACACAGAATCTTAAGACCCACCTCAAACTTCTAGGTACCCAGTGACAAAGAGGGGGATGTTTAAATATCTCTGGGCATGAGTCCTCTCTGTGTGTTTTTCTACCCGGAGGTTAAAAAGAAAACCACAGAATTAAAGAACATTTAAAAATGGAAGAAGGTTTAGAAATCACCTAGTTCAAGCATTCCCAGGCCCAGCTATGACTGAGAAGGGCTCGGGAAGATTGTTGAGGTTAGATGCAAGAGTACCATCTCTGGTGATTCCAATTCAGTGCTCTTGGAAGGGCATCCTGGAATCCAGATGACAGAAAAGCTCTCTGAGTCATTTTGAAGCATATCCCTACAAATGAATCTTTGCAGAGGCCATTTCCCCTCAGCCCCCAACTTTGCAAGTAAAGAAGCAGAGACGTTCCATAAGTGCGTTGACCCATATTTCTCTGAGAGTTTCACTGGGGAGACATCAAATGTCCATGCACAATTCTACACTTCCTGGACCCCATCTGGGTGAGGTCACATGACTAATCCTGTCCCATGAGATGTGGGCAGAAGAGATGTTATCCGTTCCAGGCCTGGCCCTTAAGAACATCTTGCCAATTGCTCCAATTCCTTCTCCCATCACTGCTGCATACTTCGGAGCATGTGCTCCACAGGGAGCAGCCAGGATCTCTCAAGTCACAAGTGAAAGAACAACTGCCCACGTGAACTTGTGACTTGAACTTGACTTTGATGTGAGCGCGAAATAAACATTTATCGTGTTAAGCCCCTGAGATTTCAGGCTTGTCTACTGTGGTAGCTGGAGGTAATTACACTGAGATTATTATTCAAGAGATTGATGTGGGGACTTGAGCTAGGTATGAATTGAAAGACTGGTTTACAAAGGTCTCTGTCCAACTCCATGTGTAAGAGTGAGTCTGGACTGGTGAGGGTAAAGAGGTGTTCTGTTCTTTGTTTAAACATGGATCCTCCTGTTTGAAATGTCATTTCGGGAACTTCGTTGCATGAGTTTCAATGTTGTACTGTAGGAGGAGTCCCTGACGGCATGACCACAGAAGGATGAATGAGTTTGTGAGATCTTAGACAATATTACCCATTAGGACCCTGTAACCAGGCAGATCTGAATTATAATCTTGCCCTTGAACTTGCTAGTTCGCCATGTTTGTCTCCTCTTCAGCCTGTTTCCTCATTTGTAAGTGGGAATAATAAGAACACACACCTCACAGGATTCTTAGGAGAAGGAAGTCAACTACTTTCACATGAAGGAAGTTTGGCAAATGTCTGGCTATTGATTTTTCTTCAGTGTGACAGGAGCCCAATGAGACTAATCAACTGACACCTCTGCTCAGATACAGCACGTCTGGGTGGAGGATTTCAGGAAACAACGGCCCTGGATTAGGGAAAGTCATGCATTTATTCGTACACATTTATGCAGCATTACTTAGGTACCAGGAGGACCTAGGGTAATAGAAGTTAAACATTGGTTTGGCCAAAATGAGCTGATCAAAGCAGGCGAGATACCCTCACTGATGACCTGGAATGATGGAGTATGCCTAAGTGCTATGTAGCTTCCTACCGAGAATCCCTTAGGTGGCTTATGCCTGTGGGGGAAGAGGATGAGGTTATCTTAAGGTCAGTTTTATGAACAAGTTCAGCCTAGGCTGTTGCAATGAAGAATACCCAAATAGAGGAACTGGAACTAAACCAAAATCAAAGCTGTTTCTCTCCCATGGAACATTCTGGGCATTTGGCCTAGGATTGAAGGTGACATTATGGTATTGGAGACATGGGATCCTTCATGAAAATTCCTTTGATAAATTTCCTTTCATGAACCATATCACAACTTACAAAAGACCATTTATGACTAGCTTGCCCTACACGTCCCTCCTTCTTTTTTTTTGAAAACAGAATTTGTTGAGAGTACAGAAAAGTTCCCAGAGTGAGAGGGGACCAGAGGGGGTTGTCTCCTCTTTCCTAAGTAACCAGTCAATTTAGGACAAAATTTTACTAAACAGGATCTTTTCTCATACAAGAGTATTCTCTCTCTTTTTAAACTTTCTCTACTAAAAATACATCTTCACCTCCATAACTTTCGTTAAATTTCTTTCTCCTACTTACTGGTTCTGTTCTACCTTCTTTCATAAATAATTTTTAAATAAACTTTGAATTACACAATATTCTTTTTCCCCATAAGAACACAACTTTGTCTTTTTTATAATGGTTTTATTCCTTAAAAACACACCTGGCCGAGCATGGTGGATTATATCTGTAATCCCAGCATTTTGGAAGGCCAAGGGGAGAGAATTGCTTGAGCCCAGTAGTTCAAGACCAGCCTGGGCAATATAGTGAGACCTCACCTCTACAAAAAATACAAAAAATTAGCAGGGCATGCTGGCACATGCCTGTAGTTCCAGCTGCTCGAGAGGCTAACAGGGAAGGATTGCCTGAGCTCAGGAGGTCAAGGCTGCAGTGAGCCATGATTGTACCACAGCACTCCAGGCTAGGCAACAAAATGAGACCCCCAACTCAAAATAAAAAAATAATAATAGCCACGCTCGGTGGCTCAGCCTGTAATCCCGCGCCTTTGGGAGGCTGAGGTGAGGGGATTGCCTGAGCCCTCGGGTTCGAGACCCGCCTGGGCAGCGAGACCTCATCTCTACAATAAGTCAAAAAAATTCAGCCAGGTATGGTAGCGCATGCCTGTAATTCCGGCTACTCGGAAGGCTGAGGTGGAAGGATTGCCGGAGCCCGGCAGGTCGAGGCTGCAGTGGCCGGGAGCAGCCACTGTGCTCCAGTCTGGGCGAGAGTGAGACTCCAACTCAAATAATAATAATAATAAACCAATCATTCATCTTACCAGGAGGAAGGTGATGGCTATCCTTGCCCATCTCAGACACGTTTTCCCAGGGATAGGCACCAACTCAGAGATGTGAATGCAGGAAGTCCACTGGGCATGTTCTTGGGAGTAGCACCTTTGAGACAGAATGGGCAGCAGTGAAAGTGAATGATGATACAGGTGTAGCAAAGACAAGAGCTGACTCAGAGATGTCCCAAATCGGAGAAACTGGCTAGGCCTTTGTACCCCAACACTGACCAGTCATTAGATGTGGGCTGGGTATGAGAGGGAGCATATACTTCGGTCCAGAAGAGAACGATCTTAGTGACACACCGTAGCACTTCTCGCTCATGACAAGACACAGATATTGCTTCTATGGCCATTTCTAATTACAAAGGAGGTAGAAATCAATATTCTTGAGCAGAGTAGCCCTATCCCCCTTAAACTTTAGCCTTTTTCTGCTAACAGAAGAAGAGAAGAGTGCATCTTGGGTACAACTGGCAGTCTTTGCCCCGTGAATACTGAATGAAATGGAGACAGGCTGGGAGAAAAGGGAGAGAGGGCTATTCTGGGTCATAGAAAAGGCAGCAAGGTGAGGCAAAATCTGATGCGTTTCAGGGAGACTTACTTGCAATTGAGATAGAGGCACATAGACTACTTTAGAAGACAGCCACATGGGCATATGGGCCCTAAAGCCCGCTTGAGCTTCCTGTCACTTTTCATTCAGATCAGCTTTGTCTTTGATCCCAGCCTGCGATCTCCCCTAGCTTTAGCTGTCTGGTGAGTCTCTGCCCATTGGGTGCAGCCTCAGTCTATATAGCATTTAACCCTCTAACACTATCAGCCAAGGGACAAGGCCAGTCAGCCAGTATGCACTACAAATGATCAAGTTTGGCTAAAGTCATCCGTTCTAGACTCTAGCTCTGGCATCCAGATTTCTCAGTCATCCCAGGATGAGCTTTGTCCATACATGAGACCAGTGGTCACATGAGGCAGCAAAAGAGTTCAAAGGCACAACAGACTCACAGGAAGAAGAATTTGATTTTCTCCATAACGTCTCTGTCTACCCAAAAGCCTGTGGATCAAGGGAAAGTGATGACAAGTTTCACTAGGCAAACACGGGTGCGAACACCTGCCTGGATTGCATGAGTGTGGGCCTGGAGGTCATGTGTGCTCTCCACTTGAGTCACAACAGGGGACAGTGTCACTGGAGTTTTGGCCTTCTTTTTTAGTGATTTGCAAAAGATATTTATGTATGGAAATATATCCATATCTTAGCCTTATTTTGTATCTATGAAAGTAAATTTTCTCCCATTTTTTTATTTGCCTTTTGAAGTTGCTTGTATCATCAAATTAATCTGTCTAACCTAGAAAGATCATTTCTACTTTGAGAATATAGAAAAAACTTCCATATGTTTTATTTTTTTATTCCATGGTTTTATTTGACATGTGGATATTCAGTTATTCAATACCATAACAATCTTTTTTTTTTTTTTTGAGTTGGAGTCTCACTCTGTCGCCCAGACTGGAGGGCAGTGGCATGCTCACAGCCACCACAGTGTCGACCTGCTGGACTTAGGCGATCCTTCCACCTCAGCCTTCCAAGTAGCCAGAACTGCGGGTGAGCACTACCAGGCCTGGCTAATTTTTTTGATTTATTATAAAGATGAGGTCTCACCAAGTTGCCCAGGCTGGTCTCGAACCCATAGACTCAGGCAATCCTCTCACCTCGGCCTCCCAAAGTGCTGGGATTACAGACTTAAGCCACTGCACCCAGCCTAAAATTATATTCTTTAAGTATTTGGGCCAATTGAGTTGGAAACATAAAAATCTTAAGTATTATTTTCTTATTTTAGCACTGATATAATCAAAGTATAAGTTGGCAAATTGGAATTAATTTAAATCAAGTAAATTTGAAATAGGGCAGAAATTCCATACACCAAAAAGAACAAATCAGGCAATATAAATTATTGAAGCTGAAAGTCCTTAGGCATTAGGGTGTAGTGAGGACTGTGGTGAATTAGAAAGATTATGTTTTCTGAAGGAGGCAATCGTTTCACAGTTGTAGACAATTGTGGCCAATTAGAAGAGCTTAGGTGGCTCAATATTCCAATTTTCAAGAGACGCTTCGACTTTTATGTGAAATCTTCCAATTTTAAAATGCTGCATTTATTTTTTTAAATGCACACAAACAAGGTAGCCACATTCTATGAAACAAATAAAATATATTTATGAGTCAAGTTTGGTCTTCGGGTACTTATTTGTGTATGTGACGATTTAAAAATTAATTGTCGCTAGGTGCAGTGGCTCACACCAGCACTTTGGGAGGCAGAGGTGTGAAGTTGCACACTTGTAGGTTCCAGCTACTTGGAAGACTGAGGTGGAAGGATCGCCTAAGCCCAGCAGGACAAGGGTGCATTAGCTGTGATGATGCCACTGCACTCCAGCCTGGGTGACAAAGTGAGACTATGACCCCCTCTCAAAAAAGTTAACTGTTAACGGAGAAATGGTATTTCTGGAAAAATTGGGCTTCAATGTTTCTCCCTTTCTTCCATAATGATGGAGATGGCCATGACTATGATGACGAAGTTGATGATTATGGGGTGATATTGATGACTGTAGTGATTATAGTGAGGGTGATGATGAGGATGATGGTGATGGTGGTGATGATGGTGATGATATTGATGATGATAATGATAACGATGATGGTGATAATGATGGTGAAGATAGTGGGATGATGATGGTGGTGATAGTGGTGATGATGGTGGCGGTGATACTGGTGATGGTAATAACAAGGATGATGGTGATGATGATGGTGGGATAGTGATGACGATGGTGATGGTGATGGTGAGGATACTGAGGATGATGATGATAATGACGGTGATGATGGTGATGAGGATGATGGTGACGGTGGTGATGATATTGACAATGATAATGACAGTGATGATGGTGATGATGACGGTGATGGTGGTGATGATATTGATGGTGATGATGATGGTGGCGATGATATTGACGATGATAATAACAAGGATGATGGTGATGACGATGGTGATGGTGATGGTGAGGGTACTGAGGATGATGATGATAATGACGGTGATGATGGTGATGAGGATGATGATGATGATAGTGATGGTGGTGATGACGGTGATGAGGATGATGGTGATGGTGGTGATGATGATGGTGGTGATGATATTGACAATGATAATGACAGTGATGATGGTGATGATGCTGATGAGGATGATGATGGTGATGGTGATGATGATGGTGATGGTAGTGGTGATATTGACGATGATAATAGCAAGGATGATGGTGATGATAGTGATGCGGATGATGGTGATGGTGATGATGATATTGATGGTGATGATGATAGTGATGGTGGTGATGATGGTGATGAGGATGATGGTGACGGTGGTGATGATGGTGATGATGATGGTGATGGTGGAGATGATATTGATGGTGGTGATGATATTGACGATGATAATAGCAAGGATGATGGTGATGATAGTGATGCGGATGATGGTGATGGTGATGATGATATTGATGGTGATGATGATAGTGATGGTGGTGATGATGGTGATGAGGATGATGGTGACGGTGGTGATGATGGTGATGATGATGGTGATGGTGGTGATGATATTGATGGTGGTGATGATATTGACGATGATAATAGCAAGGATGATGGTGATGATAGTGATGAGGATGATGGTGATGGTGATGATGATAATGACGATGATAATGACAGTGATGATGGTGATGATGCTGATGAGGATGACGGTGACGGTAGTGATGATGGTGATGATGACGGTGATGGTGGTGATGATATTGATGGTGATGATGGTGGCGATGATACTGACAATGACAATAACAAGGATGATGGTGATGATGGTGATGAAGATGATGGTGATGGTGGTGATGATGGTGATGAGGATGCTCATGGTGAGGCTGGAGATGATAAGGGACCTCCGCTCCCAGTCTTTACTGGTGACTGACCAACCACCGCCAAATACTCCAGACACTCCCCTCCTGTCTCCACACACTCTCCTCGGATCCTACAAGACCATGAGGATATTTCTGATCTCATAGATCTAACTTTCCTATTGCAAACTTTCAGACACTTTTACATCCTCTGCCTCTGAGATGAAGAAATGGAGGCTTCATGACATTCTTATGATCACAGAAATAGTAAATGGAAAAAATAGTACTTGTGCCTAATTCTCCAGATCCCCGATTTGAGTTCCATTCTGTGATATGATGCTGCCTCCTCTCTGTTGCACCCACCCTCCAAAACCATCTTCTGACTGACTGCATGGGTGTCGTAGGGACTTTTCTGACCCTGAATCCCAGAAGCAAACTCTCGACTACATAGGAGACTTCTCTAGGTTCATTAGTCATAGTCTAAAGTGTACTGGATCTGACTCCGAGAGGAGGTGGGACTTCACCAAGAACAGTTCTTTCAATAGCTTCAGGATTCAGACTCCAAATTGAGTCCATTCTACACATACAGAGAGCCATCCTTCCATGTAAATGTGGGTTTTCCTGTAAGTTTTTGACAAAGGAAAAAGCTTATACATTTATATAGTTACCTGTACTTTCTTAACAGAGCATTTTTCATCATATTATTTCTAATCGGAAGCAAAATATTAAGGTCCATCAGAACTCCCAGACTCTGACAACTTAAAAATGACAGCAGTGACAAATGGCTCTTTGGTGCCATGGTATTTCCAATGCATCTGTCAAATGCCATTATGCTTTTATAATGGCTGGGAATATTCATTTTTCAGAGGAAAGATGAATGCAATCATTCTAGCCTCTGAATTATGAAAAGTGACAATTTCTCTCTCATGAATTGTCATCTTATGGTATGACACACAGGCACATGGTTGGCTAATTTTATAAAATAAGCGAATCACACCACAAAAGCTGCACTACTATTTTCTAGATTGTCTTCCTCTGAGGATTTGCTGACTTTTTGCAGTGAAATTAATTTAAATGACCAGGCTGGAAGCAATCCTAGCTGGGAGGATGGAGGTATTTAATTTGGGAGGCAGCTCATATCGTGCACAAAGGCAGCTCGTATCGTCAGCCAACTCTTTGGAAACTGAGCCTTGCCCTCTAACCAGGATGTTGACGCATGTCTTCTGAGTTGCTGACTCTCCACTCAGGGATTCTGAGACCTTTATCTGGCTTTGCCAGATGAAAATCAATAATTTACAACTATTTCCTGGAGATGTTCAGAGCATGAATCAATTCAAAATGGGACCTTGTGGCCATAAACTGGCATGAAAAAGAAAACAGTATAAATTTTCTTAAATATTCTATGCCCCTCCCTTTGACAAGATGTATCACTGCTCCTGGGGATGACAAACATGGTCATGTGACTTTCTTTGGCCAATAAAATCTAAGCAGAAGTAAGTGTGCTGTGTGCAAGGAGACACTCTCGAGGGCTCAGCCATGCTCCTTTTACCCTCCAAGGCTGCTGTTTTATCTGAGCCTCAGAGTGAAGAACACTGGAAGAAGGCTGCAGCTGACTCATGGGGGAGGGTGTCATATGAAGCAGGAATTCATATTTGGTCATCAGATCGTGGTGTTATTTGTTAGCACAGCCTAACCCAGCTTAAACTGCTTGATACAACCCACCACAGCTGTCTCTCTGCAGTCAAGCTTTCCAACAGCAAGATTAATCAGAGGTGACAACTTTTCTTCCCGATCATGGACCATGACTCAAAGAAGAGGGACTGACTTCCCTTAATTTCTGATTCTCTTACTCCTCAGCTCATGGGACCTGTCTATAGACTGAGAGGAGGAACGTATGTGAGAAGTACTTCCCAGGATTGCTAATTGTCCTTTTTCCAGCAATTTGATTTCAGTTTGAAACTCGAAAACTAAGGATGGGCCATTGCCAGACCATCACGGCCATTGCCAGTCCATTACCAGGTCACTGTGGCCATTGCCTTACTAGACTCTAGCATTCCCATGTGCTCCCTGGCTTTGGCCCCCTTCCCTGCCTTGGAGAGGTGAATCTCCTCTTTTGTTCTTACTCTCTCTCTCATTTACCTTTTAGAAAACAAGATTTTCTAATTAAAAAAAATAAAACTAGCCGGGCTCGGTGGCTCAGCCTGTAATCCCGCGCCTTTGGGAGGTTGAGGTGAGTGGATTGCCTGAGCCTGCGGGTTCAAGACCCACCTGGGCAACTTTGCGAGACCTCAACTCTACAATAAATTAAAAAAAAAAAATTAGCCTGGCGTGGTAGCGCACGCCTGTAGTTCCAGCTACTTGGAAGGCTGAGGTGGAAGGATCGCCAGAGCCCAGCAGGTCGAGGCTGCGGTGGCCGGGAGTGGCCACTGCATTCCAGTCTGGGCAACAGAGTGAGACTCCAACTCAAAATAAATAAATAAATAAGTAAATAAATAATTAAAAAATTAAACTAAGATATACATATCTATCTATATAGATAGATGTTTAGAAATACATTGTGTACTATAGTTTGATAATTATTTTGTAGATCAAACTTTATATTTCTGTTTTAAGACAAAAATAAATACTAACAGGTAGCTAGATAGACATATTTGTTGAATTGTCCCATCCTGGGATCTTTGTCTTAGCTTTAACAAACCGCTTGAGTTTGGATTGGTTTAGTCCTTCTGCTGGCCATGGGGTCTCTGTCTTGTAATATATTTCTCTGATTCAGCTCTAGGTGGTGGAAACAAACACACATTATGTTGCCATCACTCTCACTAGACTTGCAGACATCTTCATCCTCCTCCTCACCAACCCAGTCTTCCTAAGCAATTGCTTGAACTCCACTTCGTCCTCCAGGAAACACAAGTCTCTTGTAAGCTTCTTACTGACATTTCTGGCATCTTACTGCTCCACCCGAAAACACTCTGGACAAAGAAAGACAAGGAGCCCTACCCTTCCTCTCAACAGCCACCACCACTGATGCTGTATCTCAGAACAGAACTACCACTACTTCTGTCATTTAAAACGTTTCAAAAAATTACACAAAAGAAGAAAACAGCGATGTGTCTCTGTTACTTATTTCTCTTGTAATACTCCACCCCACCTAGGGTGATAATGACTTATTCTCTGTAAAGGTGAAGGTCACAAGGTAAAAAAGAAAAAAAAATCATAATATTATCTTCCAACTCAGACATCTACCAGCTATGCCATTTACACTTCATACACTATAGCCCAGCTGAGCAATATCTGGAAATGCAATATAACATTTCTGCCTCCTTAAAATTCCTTGAAGTTAATGATAACCTAAAACAGAAGTCAGTGGACTATGAACAGACCAGATCTGGTCTGTGGCCTTTTTTTGTAAATAAAATTCGTTGTTGTTGTTTGTTTGTTTTTTTGAGTTGGAGTCTCACTCCATCACCCAGTCTGGAGTGCAGTGGCACGCTCATTACCACTCCAGCGTCGACCTGCTGGGCTCCAGCGATCCTTCTGCCTCAGCCTTCTAAGGAGCTGGAGCTATAGGCATGTGCTACCATGCCCAGCTAATTTTTTTGTAAATAAAATTTTTCTGGAACTCAGCCATGCCCATTTGTTTATCTAATATAGTTGGCTACCGTGGTGCTGTGACAGCCAAGTTGAGTCATTATAACAAAGACCATAGAACCCAGAGAGTCTAAGCATGTGTTTCTGGTCTTCTACCAAAACGTTTGCCAACTCCCGCCTCAGAAGAAATTTCATTGGCTGGTGTTGTCTCTTTGGAACAGAGTACAGCCATGAAGTGCCAAGAACATGCCACACTGCCTGGCCTCTGCCTTGAAAATCAACCAGCCCCCATTAGCTTATGCATGGCTACCCATCACTGCAAATATCAAAACTTTTCCGTCATCTGTACTGCAAATAGGCAGGAGAGATGGGGCGAGGGTCAGTCATCCATGGGTTTATTAGGTCCTTCAGGAAGAAGGCACTCTTAACTTTCTGTTGTCTTCATGATTTCTGTGGAGCTTTTTATCATTATCTGGACGGCCTTGCCTATGGTACCTTGAGACCCCTTCTAACATGCTTACTCAAAAGGATGACTAAAGCAAAGGTATTGTGGTCACAAGGACTGCTGCATCCATGGCTTTTTCTTGAGTAGGAAAGGAGGAAATGAGTAGACAAGGCAGTGGGTTTATGAGCCCAGTGTAGTTAGGATATTGCAAATGTTAACTCAAACCATTCCCTCACCCCCAACATGGCTGTCTGTGTCCACCCTTCACCCAATATGGCTGTCTGTACCTCCTCTCACCTAACATGGCCATTGGTACTTTCCCTTATCCAACATGGGCCATGCATACTCTTCCCTCACTCAATATGGCTACCCATACCTCCCTTCACCCAACATGGCCATACATATCTCCTTTCACCCAAAATGGCTTTCCATACCCACTCTTTACCCAACATGGACATCCATACTCTTCCCTCATCCAACATGGCTATCCATACCCTCCTCTCAACCTACATGGGCCATCCATACTCATCCTTCACCTAACATGGCTGCCCAAACCATCCCTCTCACCCAACATGGCCGCCCCTACCCTCTCCTCACCCAACATGGCTGTCCATATCCTCACCTCCCCCAACATGGCCATTCACACCTTGATTTCACCCATTCTGCATATGTTGTATGAAGTACAGGCATTCTTACCACATTCATCCTTTCTTCTTCACACTAGTCTCCACTTCTTACTCTTGGTATTCATTTCATTGGGGGTGGGGTTTGGGCAACTCTCATTGATTCAAAGAACCTGGATTCTAGGAGGAATTGGGGTATAAAATAAGCACAGTTAATTACATCCAGAGTTCCTTCTACCAAGGCTAGAAAATATTTCCTCAGAATAGAGTGGAGGGACAGAGAAGGGAGCAAAGAGATGTGACCAAGTAAAGTCAGCTATGAGACCTGCAGCCAAAGTCAATCCACATCAGAGCTAGTGACAGCAGCCTAAGGAAGCCCGCTTTCTAGGCGTCCAAACCACCGGTCACCCTTCTGTGCTTCCTCCAATCCATCACTCGCTGACCACTCCACAAGGACAGCACTCATCTGTCTCCTATCTTGTCACACTGTGTGGAAAACTTCCCCTTCCTGGTCCCAGGATGCAAATAATCCATCAGTGAAGGAGGGTGGAAACCTTGAGACTTGGGGGGAAGGGATTGGGGAGAAAGGGGGAGTCCCCAGATCTGCATTTGGGGGTGATGCATCTGGAGAGTGTAGCCATGGCCCTCCACAGGCTCAAAATGGCAGATGTCATTGTTGGAGGGGAGCAGAGTGTCACACCCATGCAGTCACCACTTCAGCCCAGACAATTTTCATTTTAGCTGCATCCTAAACTACCCTGAGGGGGGACAATTGTGATCAACCAAGCAGCCATGACTAAATGTAACGTAAGTCTCAAACTAATCGCTTCTGGGCTGAATAAGGCATGGCAACGTATTTCACTTGGCCTGCACTGCATTTTCACATTTTTAAATTCATTGTGGGCATTTAAAAATGGTAAGGTCTCACATAGCAGTCCCCATCCTTTGACTTTGTAAAGCTGGAAGATCAGAGAACACTTGACTCATGTACCTGAATGGCAACGACAGGCCAGAGCTGAGTACAGGCTGCCCCTGCAGACAGAGCATCCATCTTCATTCATTATCATCCTCTACCTTCTGGGTCCCCCTTTGACAGATTTTCCAGGCCCCTGGGGGCATTCAGGCTTGCTGTCATGTCATCCTTGGAGGAGAGGGAAAGCCCTGGCCTTGTTTTGATCACTATTTTTGAACTAATTGCCTATTTTGCTAAATTCCAGGTGTTATCAATATAGCTAATTGCCTGTCATCTTGGTTCCAAATGAACCGATCAGCACATTGGACCAGGACTGACAGGAATTCTACACGAGTCTTTAGTCTTCTCTCCTGCTGTGCAATCTTCGTCTTTCTTCTACTTCTTGCAATTCTGGAAGGTCAATTAAGAGTGCTATTGATTCTCTTCCATTTTTTTTCCTCCTCCACATTTTCTTTTCATACATGTGACATGCAGGGAGTGTGCTGCACTGAACACCTCAACACCCTCCCTCGAGACGCAACCATTGCCACATTTCATCATACGTATTCACCCTCTTCCTCCCCCTCTCTCTCCTTTCCCTCTGTCTCTAATTTGTTGCTGTTGTTGAGACACTCAAAAGTGGCAGACATCAGGACACAGGATGCCTTACCTCTTAATCCTTCAGCAGACATCCCCTAAGAATAATGATGGATAGTTTCCATGCATAACCATAATGCATGATAGCATTATTGTCACTCTTACCAGAATAATAATGATTTCATATATAACCCCTTCTAATATCCAGTCTGTATTTAAGGTTTCCCAAATATGCCCAAGAGTCTTTCAGCGTACAAAAAAACAGCTTTGAACACATTTCCTATCCTCTCAATTTTCCATTTTGTCATTTGAATTCATATAGTACTGTCCTGGGAACTGAACACACGTGGCAAAGTTGTTCAAAACAACCTCAGCTCCTTCCCTAAGGTCAAGACTTGCAATCCCTGTTTTCCAGAGAGTATATCTGCTTAGCAAATTACTGTAAAACTTAGCACTTTAACTTTTTTTTAACTTTATGAATAGGTTGTACAGGTCAGGAATTTGGACAAGTCACCTTGAGAGTGGCTTTTATCCACTCGACTGTCTGGGGCCTCAGCTGGGAGGACTTCCTGCTAGACACTGAAATGCTACAGCCATCTGAAGATCCGTTCACTCTTGTGTCTGTTGCCTGGGCTACAAGCACTTGACTCTGGCTGCTGACAGAAGCCCCTACACATGGTTTCCCCACAGCATGGGGACCTTAAGTCAGCTGAGGCTTGTGCATGAGAGCCAAGGATGCCTTGGGCTTTGATTATCAAATGTTTTGTATTTTTCCATTATTTTATTACCTTTTGGGGGAAAACCATTTTTCTTATTTCTCTGCTAGAATGAAGTCATCTCCCCATGAGCTCTTCCACCTCCCACTTCACCTTCTTCTGTAATGTACACTATCACTTTCAAAAGCTCTTTTAAGCTTTCATCGATTTCTCCAGCTTTGCCTGCTTCCATTTAAACGATGTTGAGAGTCTTGGGTGTGAATTGAGTTCATGCCGTTGAGATGTGACCCTACCCATTTAAGTAACAGCGAATCCTCCCAACCACAACTCAGCTACAGATAAATAGATAAATATATTCATATAAATAAATATATCCACGCAAACATCCAATAGACAGTCTAAATAGGTTCATGGATTCAGTCTTCTCTTTCCTACCCAACCATTTTCTAGGAGGCTATGCCCTGGGCAATTGGTAGCCACACAACTTTCTACCATCATTAAGGTTGATTTGGTGTTAGCAGTCAGTGAGATTTCCTGGGGGCAGATTTCCTAATCGGTTTCAAGACTTTGAAAGTAAACACATTAACAGACTGCAGTCACTATTTGGGCAAGTGCGTTTCCCACTGGTGATTAATACAGAGTTTCTGTACCTTACTTTTCTAAAGAGTCAGTGTTCTGGAATAGACAGTGGAGGCATAATTAGAGTCACATCACAGTCGCTAATAACCTCGGGAGGAGGCTGCAGTTCTGTGCTGCCCGTAATTGGGCATGGAACTCATGTCGTATGCCATTTGTCTGACAGTATCTCAGCTCGCCGACTTCATGGAGTTTCCTGGATCCACACTTGACTTGCATGCATAGGCTGCAGGCTTTTGGAGAAAGATGACTCCACTGTGGTCACATGCATGGAGGGAACATCTGTAGGTAAGCACTGAGTGTCCTTTATCCAAAGCGCTTGGGACCAGAAATGTTTCGGGTTTCAGATTTTCAGATTAGGGAGTCTCAACCTATGTTTGGTTTGCTTCATCCAAATGAGCGATATGTTAAAGTGACCCTGCAGAAAGCAGTCAAGAAAACTATAAAGTGATAAATATTATTATGATTTTGAAATTGCTATGCAATTAATAATGTAGGAGCATTGAGAAGGGTTGGTTCTTGGTGGTAAACGTGAAATAATTATTTCATGAGTTCTCTCAAAATAAAGAGAAATATGGCAGCATGCATGGAGAAAAACATTTATTTTCTATATCCTGTGTCTGATAAAATACAGAGATTGTTGGCCGGGCACAGTGGCTCATGCTTATAATCCCAGCACTTTGGGAGGCTGAGATGAGAGAATTACCTGAGCCCACAGGTTCGAGTCCAGCCTGGCAACTTGGCGAAACCTCATCTCTACAATAAGTCAAAAAATTAGCTGGGCAAGGTGATGTGTGCCTGTAGTTCTAGCTACTTGGAAGGCTGAGGCAGGAGAATCACCTGAGCCCAGCAGAACAAGGTTGTGGTGGTCGTGAGTGTGCCACTGCACTCCAGCTTTATGAATACATCTAGTCTTCAATTTATTGGGCAAGGAGGGAAACCCTCAGCCATTTCTAACACTCAGAAGCTGGGTGGTCACTCAGCCCTGATACTGTGTAGCCAAGTAAACGTGTGTCATTTTTTAAAATTAGGATGTTCACAGAAGAGGCTTCCCATACTATTGTGGGTTGGGTTTAGACCACCACCCTTCTTCCTGCAAAGGAAATCAATGTCAATTGAGTTTCTGTCTCAGAAGTTGTCTGTCTCTTCAGAGTATGTTTATTTTTTTTAAAACATTGAGGAAAAACAAATGACAGTATATATTTTCTTTCTGGGCTTTTCTTCCCCCCTCCCCCCTTCTCCAGTCAAAGTCATTTAGAATGTCTTTTGGCCATCTCCAAACTCTTAAGAGAAACTGCCGGGGAATATTTAAGTTCTTATTCTCTCTTCTGG
Source organism: Carlito syrichta (assembly GCF_000164805.1). NCBI lineage: Eukaryota > Metazoa > Chordata > Mammalia > Primates > Tarsiidae > Carlito > Carlito syrichta. The sequence continues at coordinate 264,986 of NW_007247302.1, read as the reverse complement.
GACTCCATATCAATGTCCCAGGCTTTCTTTTCTGAACAGTAGAGGGTCTCAGAATGTACCAGATGAATTAGCCCACCTGCCTTCTAGTTGACGCTGAATTTAGAGACAACCGTTTAGCTTCCTGTGAAGACCTTAGCCTGTGATCGTCTCCCACAAAGCTTGGGAGTCTGCTGGGAGACTTGTGTCTGCTGCCAGGCAGGATCCATGGAGCCAGCCCTGTGTTGTAAATTTCTAGAGCAGCTGAGCTTCAAGTCCATCTGCCACTGACCTTTTCTGTAGGGTTCTCGTTGTATTCGAACCTACCCTGGAGGCTTCCTTACAACTTCACGTGTGGAACATGCTGCAAAGACACTTTGTTCCCCAAATACTCACAGAGTTTTTAAAACAGATACCTGTGCGACAGCTCCTCAGACTCCAGCTATCATGGGCTCAGAAGTGAGGTGCTGTTTGGAGTTAAGCGACTGTGAGAGGTGTGTGTCCTCGACTTCACACACACCCCTGAAAACACATTGCTGCAATTTTCAGGATATTCAAAGAGAGAGAAAAAGAAAGTGATGCTTGTGTTTTGTTCTCTTAGTGCCACATTTCTCTCCTCCTGCCCCCTTTTTGATCCCGTCATTTACTTTCTTAAATTGGCTGAGCTGGCAGGAGTTCACAGGACCGGATGTGGCTGCAGAGAACTGTTTTGCATTCCAGAAGCAGAACCACTCCACTGAGCAAAACGACCAAGAAGAAAAATGTCCCTTTCCCCTTGCAAAATCTTGTTGGGAGAGCCGGGCTATTGGCTGGGATGGTATGTGGCTGCCTGTGGTCAGCGAGAGTTCAGTGACCCTGACATCCTCCAGGGAGCTGCCCACGCTCGGAACCACCACGTACCTCAGCAGTTGTTTTCCTCCGCTGCTGAGAGCCTTTCTAATTGGCCACGTTGTGTCCAGGATTCACCTCAATTTCAGCTCACCTGAGAAGATGAGTAGGCTGCTTCACCCTCAGCTGATGGCTGGACCCAACCTCTGCACCCTAGATGGAACACCCTAGAAGCAGAGGCTAAGGAATGGAGCATGGCTGGCTGGGCACAGAGGACCAGAGATGCAGTCCCGTTCATAATTGGGCAGGGGTGAAGCCCTTGAGGCTTGGCCTGTCGTCTCCAAACCTCGTGAAATATATGTAAATTCAGGACAGAGCAGCACGTTTGCTAATTGAGGGATTTACTCAGGAGGGGAAAGAAACCGTGCATGGGTCCAGCGCCACAGGGCCATGGTGCCTGCCAAATCGACTTCTGTGGATTTCCACAGAGTCGAAACTAGCATGTAATTATTTTCTGAACTAAGTCTTGATAGAGCTGTCACTGGATCTGTGGAAAGAACCGCGACAGCAAGACCCTTTGTTCCAAGGGCTCTGAGGTGACAGTCTTATAAAAGGAGAGCTCGTGATTTACAGAAACAGCAAAAGAGGAACAATTTACAAATTAGCCATCCACGTGGCTTAACATTTGTTAATCTTGGTGTTCATGTGGACATGCATTTCAAAAGTCTTGTCCAGCTCTGGGTACTTTTCCAGGTGTCAGGACTCAGCAGGGAGCCAGGACACCTTTTCCGATAGGTTGTCCCCGATGGAACTCTGTGGGTGAGGGCAGGGTCCCTCTCCCAGAGGGGCGGTGGAGACCAGGAAGGCAGAATGCCACAGATATGCCTTCTGGTGACGTTCTCTTTTCCTGGATCCATTTCTCCCGTCTGTCTGTGTCTTCAGTGGCAACCTCAGCCTCCATCCTGCCCTGTATCTCTCTTTAACTCCATGACTTTTGGAGTGCTTGGAGAGAGGAGGTATTCCTTATGACAGTGTGGCCGGGCAACGACAGCAACCAAAGACTAGATGCCCTGGACCTGCCGTTGGAAGAGCTTCTCCCCAGGATGCGATACAATCAGTCCTTGTAATGTTTCTTTTCTCTCACTGCCTTTTCTTTTCTTTTTTTGTTTGAGTCGGGGTCTCACTCTGTCTCCCAGGTTGGAGTGCAGGGGCACCATCACAGCTCACCAGAGCCTTGACCTCCTGGGCTCAGGCAAACCTCCTGTTTCAGTCTCCAAGTAGCCGGGACTACAAGCATGTACCAACACACCTGGATACTTTTTAAATTTTACGTAGAGAAGAAGTCTCACTATATTGCCCAAGCTGGTCTCAAACTTCTGGGATCAATCAATCCTCCCACCTCAACCTCCCAAAGTGCTGGGACTACAGACATGCAACATCACACCTGGCTCCTCCTCGCCTTTTCTTGTAGCTGCCATCAACACTGTGAAAGTCACTGACTCACATTCAATCACTGTCCTGCCAACGACTGTTTCTGTTTTTTATTTTTTACAGCCAGGGTCTCCTTCTGTCACCCAGGCGAAAGTGCAGTGGCACAATCATAGCTCACTGCAGCCTCCAACTCCTGGGCGTAAGTGATCCTCTTGCCTAAGCATCTTGAATAGCAGGACTACAGACATGTGCCATCATGCTCAACATATTACTATTATTGTTATTGTTATTATTATTATTATTATTATTTTGTAGAGACAGGGTCTCACTATATTGCTCAGGCTGGTCTTGAACTTCTGGCCTCAAGCAATCCTCCTATCCCAGCCTCCCAATTAGCTAGCACTACAAGGGTGCCATCACACCTAGCTAATCAACTAGTAAAGCTATTGAAGATTTTGGATACAGGTGAACTTCCTGTATCTGTTAGCCTTTGGTACAGGTCACAAGCTGACAATTGCTTGAAAGCTGGAAACAGACAGACCCATGCATTTAGTCGACCAGTCATGGTCCCTTGAATGAACACATGTATGTTGGATATGACCGTGATTGACACTCAGGTGGGCTGGACTCCTGCATGTGTTAGGATGGTGACATCGTGTGCACACTCTAGGACCTTCCACTTTTTCTAATCTGGCTTTCACAGAGTCTTGCCTGGACCCCAGAGAAAGATACTTTTAGGTGGCCTCAGTTTCACCTGCTTCTGTCTTGGCTAGTTACAAGGTCATGATCCATTGCAAGCACATACTTACTGATAAAAATAAAATCCTCTGTCACTCTGGTGCTTTTCAGTAATGGTTCATTCATGTATTCATTCAACATATTTATTGAGGACCTACGGTTTACAGTCCAGACCTTTTTGAGCATCCTACCGATAGTAAGGCTGCCATTATTATTACATTAAATATGTTTATGTGAAATGTATTAACAAGAGATTTTTGTCTGTCAAGACCGAATGTATGAGCTTTGTATGGTGGTCACAACAAAATACCACAGATGGATTAGCTTAAACGACAGAACTTTATTTTCTCCAGTCTGGAAGCTGGAAGTCTAAGATCAAGGTGTCGGCAGGTTTGGTTTCTTCGGAGGCCTTTCTCCATGGCTTGAAGGTAGCCATGTGCCCGTGGGTCCTCACATGGTGCTTCCTCTGTGCACACGCATCCCTGGCATATCTCTTACAAGGGCATTTGTCTTATCAGACTACAGCTCCAACCTTATGACCCATTTAACCTTCACTGCTTCCTAATAGACCCTGTTTCCAAATACTTTTATGCTGGAGATGAAGACTTCCGCAGCTGATTGGCAGGAGGTAGAGACACAGTTCACCCCGTCACCTAGTTTCTATCCAGTCTTCCCTACTTAGTGATGATACCATAAGCCTCTTCACTGTCAAGTCACATTGTCAAGGAGTTTCCTGGGATCCTTCACACCCTTTACACCAACAAAGTACCAGCAAGTCCCATAGGCTTTGTCTCAAAAATTATAACCTTAGCCATCCAATTCTTTCCACTCTTACTGCTTACTACTCTTCCCCAAGCTACTGCCTCTCACCTAGGCAAGTGTGCCTGCCCCCTATGTTCACGCATGCTCCCCACAATCCAGTTTTCACACAGAGTCACAGTGGTCATTTGACCTTGAAACACAAATCACATCTCTTTCATCCACTCCCTGGTGGCAGTCCCTGTGACTTGGCAAAACATTCCAACATCTAACAATGGCCTGCATGTCCCCACATGGACCTGGCTGCGGTTCACCTCTGGATTTTTCCTCTTTTCCCCTCCAGTCTGAACTCTGATATCTCTCTTCTCTCAGAATTTTTGTATTAGTTGCTTCCTTCACCTTGGATGACTTTTCCTATCTCCACCCCTACCCTTTGGCATCCCTGTTCTTTCTCCTCCTCCAGGTGCCATACTGGTCGGGGCACCATAGTGAACTAGAGAGACGCGTTCCTGCCCAAGAGTTTGCAGTCTCATCTGTCTAGTGTGAGAGAGACAGTACTCAAATGCACATGCTGAAATACATAAACTGTTGTGGGTGCCACGTGGGAAAATACCCACATGTGCCAGTGCCTGTAACAGAGTTTCAGGGCCCTGGTGGAAAGTGTACTGAACCAACATGACAGAGGTGATATGCCACTCTATGGAGTTGGGGTAGGTTTTCTGAGGAAGGAATGTTGGACTTGAGAACTGAAGAATGACTGGGAGTGAACAAGGCAAAAGAGAAAGTCCATTTAGACACAAAGGAAAAACGAGTGTGCTGATCCCGTCGACAGGATAAGAGGAAAGAGAACGTTGAAAGTCATTGCATGATTGGAGGCTGGGGCTAAGGATTTTGATCGTAATCCTACAAGCAACAGAATGGATGAGATCAGAAATGAATGATTCTAGGTCATCTAGATTCGTATTTAGGAATATGAATTGTCAGAGACCTATCTAGCATAAGAGCTGGAAGCTCAGCCAGGCTGTGCCCAAGGCCACCTCATTAATGGCAGGGTCGAAGCAAAACTCTTGAGAATCCCACAGAACATTCACTGTCTTTCTCCTGCACCATCTCGATTCAGTAACACTCAACAATAAGCAGAAAAGAAGGCCAATTTAGCAAAATACTGATACTTATGTTAAATGATGATACCTGATATGTTCATCTAAAATGCAGACGAGAATGAAAATAAGCAGCTTCCCCATGAATTCCCCATGAATTTATAGAGTTGAGTTAGATTTGTGATGACTGGGAATTTTGGTGCTTTTGCGGAGAGCGTGCTACTCCAGCACAACAGAGAGGTGATATCATTGCTGTTGACTATACAGAGGAACCTCAAAGGATAATGTCCCACTTTGGCTGTGTATAGAAGTATCCCTGAATACATCCACTTTTTCTTCAAAATATCAAACAAATACTGTCCAAATCCCCTGCTCTGTATTTGACCAACATTAAAAGTGCCCATTTAGCATTGGATTTTCTAAATAACCCCAGTAAAGAGTGGGCAAAGGTCATGAATAGACATTTAAAAAAAGACTCAAATGGCCAGCAAGCTTATGAAAAAATGTTCATCGCTAATCATCAGAGAAATGCAAACTAAAGCCACAGTGAGATATCATCTTATACCAGTTGGTGGAATGGCTACTACACAAAGACAAAAAATAACAGGTGTTGACAAGGATGCAGACAAAAGGAAACACTTAAATGCTGCTGGTGGGAATATAAATTAGTACAACCTCTATGGAAAACATAGATGGAGATTTTCAAAGACTAAAGATAGAACTACCATTTGATCCAGTGATGCCACTACTGGATATCTACCCAAAGGAAAAGGAATCATTATATCAAAAAGATACCTGTACTCATGTTTACCACAGCCCTATTCACACTAGCAAAGATATGGAATCAACGCAAGTGTCCATCAATGGATGAATGGGTGAAGAAAATGTAGTGTGGTACATATATGCACAATAGTATTCTATCCAGCCTTAGGAAAGAATGAAATCATGTCGTCTGCAGCAACAAGAATGGAACTGGAGGTCATTATCTTCAGTGAAACAACTCAGAGACAAATACTGCATGTCCTCACTTACAGGTGGGAACTAAATAGTGTGCTCATGGACATAGAGTGTGGAATGATAGACATTGCAGACTCAGAAGAGTGGGAGAGTGAGTGGGGTAGGTGATGAGAAACTACTCAAGGATTTACAAGGTACATTGTTTGGGTGACATGCACTAAAAGCCCAAGTTTCACCACTATGTAATATAGCCATGCAGCAAAACTGTACTTGTACCACTTACATTTATACAAAAAATTGGGTTTTCTGAGATGATGGCACAGTGCACAAGAACCATAAGGTGACGGAGGGATTCTCAGAGGTATCAGATGACTTCTGGCCACTTGCAGGCTGATCCCAGGCACTTAAAGACACTTAGAAGAATGAGAAAATAGAAGGTGAAGGATATACTTAAGATGCAATTGAGTGCATCAAGAGGCAATGACATCACAAAGGCACAAAGCTCTTTCTTCCTTTTTCTTAGACAACAAGATTACTTACACCCAAAATTCCATTTCATCCAAGCTGTCATTTGTGTGTGTAAAGTTGTTTGCAGTATTTCCTTATTACCCTGTTGCACTTCTGTTGTTGGTAATTTCTGTCTTCTCTCTTTTTTCCTTCCAGTTTTGCTAGAAGTTTGTCAGATTTATTGTTGCTTCAAGGAACTAGCTCTTGGTATCATAGATGTTCACTACTGTTTTTTTTTCTTTTTCAATTTTTTTATTTCGGATCTTTATTATTTCTTTCTTCTGCTTGGTCTTTACTTTTTCTATGTTATTGAGGTGGGAGCGTGGATTATTGATTTGAGACTTTTCCTCTTCTATAATGTAAACACGTTGTATTATAAATTTTACTCTCAGTATGGCTTTAGCTGCATGCTACACATTCTGATATGTTTTATTTTCACTTCACTCAGTCCAAAGCGATTTGGATAGCCTTTGAGACATTCTCAGTGTGTTTATTTCCAAGTGTGTAAAGACTTTCCTATTACCTTTCTGTTATTGATTTCTAGTTTGATTCCATTGTGCTCAGAAAACACACACAGTGTGGTTTCAATTGTTTTAAATCAGTTAAGGTTTGTATTACAGTCTAGGAAATGATCTATCTTGGTATTTGTTTGGTGGGCACTTAAAGAGAATATGCATTCAACTGTTCTTGGGTGGGGCATATTAGAAATGTGAGTTGGATCCAGTTGTTGATAATGTTGTTGAATTCTTTTGCATCTTTACTAGTTTCCATCTATATTTTTAAATCTGTTGTTGAGAGAGGGCATTGAAGTCTCCAACTGTAATTTTTGTTTTGTCTAATTCTCCTTTCAGTTCTATTGGTTTCTGTTTCACATGTATTACAGTTGTATTGTTTGATTCATGCATGGTTAGGATTACTATATCTTTCTGGTAGTCTGAAATTTTTATCATTATATAATGTCACTCCCTGCTCCTTGTAAATTTCTTTTTCTCAAAGTCTACTTTATATGCTATGAATATAGCCACACCTGTTTTCTTTTATTAATGTTTCTTTAGCATATCATTTTTCATCATTTACTTTCTACTTATCTTTGTAGTTATATTTGAAATAATTTTCTTGTAGACAGCATATTATCGAGTAATTCTTAAAAATACACTCTGCTTGTCTGTCTTTTAATTGATATGTTTAGCATTTCATACAATTACTAAAATTTAGGTCTTAAGCTTGCCATTTTATTTTTTTGTTATCTGTGTATTCTCTTTCCTTTTTGTTTCTCTTTCTCCTTTGCACCAACTTTCTGTGAATTACCTGAATACTGTTTAGAATTCCATTTTTATTTATGTACAGCTTTGAGTGGTCATTTTGTATAGATTTTTAGCAGTTACTACAGGAATTTCATTTTATAGACTTAACTTATCATAGTCTACTGATTTTTTCAATTCAAGTAAATCTTACCTCTCCTCATGCTCTCCTCATGTATCTTTCACTCTCCCTCATTTACATATAATCACCTTAAGTTTTTTTTTCTTTTTTTTTTTGAGTTGGAGTCTCACTCGGTCGCCCAGACTGGAGTGCAGTGGCCGCTCCCGGCCGCCACAGCCTCGACCTGCCGTGCTCCGGCGATCCTTCCCCTCAGCCTTCCGAGTAGCTGGAAATACAGGCATGCGCAACCACGCCGGGCTGATTTTTTGATTTATTGTAGAGATGAGGTCTCACCTGCCCAGGCGGGTCTCGAACCCACGGGCTCAGGCAATCCACTCACCTCAGCCTCCCAAAGGCGTGGGATTACAGGCTGAGCCACCGAGCCCGGCCACCTTTAATTTTTTATCTACATAAAATGGTGGTGAGAATGACCTCGGTAGTTTAATTCTAGCTCAACTGTCAAACATAATTTAGAAAAGTCAGGGGCAGGAGAGCCTATTGTACTTTCCTATTATCTTTCTATTATTTATTCTCCCTACCTGATTTTCAAGAATTCTTCTCTTATCATTTCTTTTCTGATCAGAGAATTTTCATTGATCATTTTTAGGATTCTTCTGTTGACAACAGATTCCCTTGGTTTTGCATCCTCTGTGAAAATCTTGATTTTTCTTCATTTCTGAAAGATACTTTTAGTGGATATAGAATTCTGAGTTTACAGCTATTTCCTTTCAATGTTTAAAAAAAGTTTCCACAGCTAGACATAGTGGCTCAAGCCTGTAATCCCAGCAATTTGGGAGGCTGAGATGAGGGAATTGCCTGAGCCCGTGGATTCAAGAACAGCCTGGGCAACTTGGCAAGATCTCGTCTCTACAACAAGTGGAAAATTAGCTGGGTGTGGTAGCACGTGCCTGTAGTTCTGGCTACTTGGAAGGTTGAGGCAGAAAGATCACCTGAGCCCTACAAGTCGACGTTGGGATGGCCATGAGCATACCACTGCATTCAAACCTGGGCAACAGAGTGAGTGAGACTCCAACTCAAAAAAAAAAAAAAAAACAGGCACCACTACTTTCTTTTGCCCTCCAAGGTTTCTGGTGAGAAATCTGCTCTCATTTGAAGGTTTTCATCCTAAAAGTAAGATGTTGTTTCTCTCTCACTGCTTTCTAGATGTTTTTTTCTTTGTTTTTTATTTTTAGAAGTCTAACTGATGCATCTTGGAGTGAAATTGTTTAGATTTTCCTATTTGGGGTTAACTCGGTCTTGAATGTGTAGGTATATGTCTGTCTGTCTTCCTTCTTTCTTTTGTCAAATTTGGGAACTTAAAAAAATGTTTTTAAATTTTTACTTTAAAGATGTGGGGTACAATTCAGGGTTAGGTATGCAAATGGTCATTGTACAAGCAAGGTTTGGGCCTCACTTTGGTCCCCACTTCACCTGGTTTGAGATCAGGTACCCTTATTGATGATGTGTGCCCCTGCTTCCCTCCCCTGTCAGTTTCCCACTCTTGTCAATACCTTTCTTATAGTATGATGACAATTTTTCAGGGTTCGTTTATGAATGAGGACATGTGATACTCATTTAGTCATTATTTCTTGAAGTGGTTTTTTAGCCTCACCTTCTTTTTTCCCTCTTATCATCTAGGACTCCAGAGATACACATATTAAATCTCCAATCCCACCCTGTCCCTGGGGTTTCCTTTCTTATTTTATTTTTCGTCTATTTTCTTTCTGCTCAGATTAGACAATTTCTACTATTCTATCTTACAGTTCATTGCTTCTTTCCTCTGTCACCTCCATTTTGTGGTTGAGCTCATTCGTTGAGTTTTTTATTCGGGTTATTGTCTATTTCCATTTTAAAACTTCTATTTGGTTCTTATTTATATCTTCTACTTGTTTGCTGATATTTCTATCTCTTTGCTGAGGTTTATATTTTTTGTTTCTTTCAAGTGTGTTTTTTTTGTTTGTTTTGCTTTGTTTTTTGAGTTGGAGTCTCACTCTGTCACCCAGACTGGAGTGCAGTGGCCGTTCCCGGCCACCGCAGCCTCGACCTGTTGGGCTCCGGCAATCCTTCCACCTCAGCCTTCCGAGTAGCCGGAATTACAGGCATGCACTACCACGCCTGGCTGATTTTTTGATTTATTGTAGAGATGAGGTCTCGCTGCCCAGGCGGGTCTCGAACCCGAGGGCTCAGGCAATCCACTCACCTCAGCCTCCCAAAGGCACGGGAGTGTGTTTTTAATACATATTGAGGTATTTTTAGGATGGCTACTTTAAAATAATTGCCAGATAATTCTAGTGTGTGTATCACTTACGTTTTTGTTTGTTTGAAGCTTTAGAGCTGTGGGGTACAAGTGAGGCTTTGCTACATAAGCAGGCTGCATGCAGGGGAAGTTTGAACTTCCAGCGGGGCTTCTCTTCCCCGACAGTGGACCTGGTACCCAGGATGTTGCCGTGTGTCCCCCTTCTACCTCTTCCCTTCCTCCCCTAGCAGTGTTCAGCATCTGCTGACCATACCCTTGAGCGGGTGTGGCTGTGAATAAAAAGGATCACTGGTCACCGACACGTTGTCATCTCATGATTTGTTTCCTCTTGCACGTTGATATTTTCCTGGTTCCTGGTACGCTGATATGTTTTTAAAATGGAAACCCTCTCACTCTAGGTGTTATGATATGAGACTGGATACTATTCAAATCTTGTCTCGGCAAGCTTTCTCTGATGACACTTCAGCTAGGAATAGAGGAGAATTGTGATGCTTTGTTCTTGTCTGGACTCCTCACTCAGCCTCCTTTGACACTGGGAGGAAGGAGCTCCTCCCTCGCTGCTGTGCAGGGGCAGGGTTCAGCCTCCCCACGAGGCCTCCACTGCTACCCTTGCTAGAGGGCCTGCGGTGCTTGTTAGCGTTTCTTATCCACCCCCACTGACACCATAGGGAGGCTGGCCTTGTCACCCCTGGACAGGGTGGAAGTCCAGGCTCCACCTTGGCTGGCCGCGGCAGGAGTGAAGTCACAGTTTTCTCTGTGGTGTGTGGCCGGGGCAGTACAGTGATTGCCTAAGAGCCTTCTGTCTTGGCAGTCCACCTCTTTCCTCATCTTTGGGCTAAAGAGAGCAGGATTTTCCTGGGGCCTTTTTTGTCTGCATTCATTGGTGTTTCTGAGCCATCGACTTCTCCAGCATCAACCTGGGTTCTACGAGGCAAAAATAAAATACTCAGATCTCTCCGAACTATTATTGCTCCTTGGGACTAGAGGTCCCTAGCCAGTCTGACATCTTCCTTCTCCTTTTTGGAATCTTCCAGTGTTGGTTTTATGTGTAACATCCATAGATGTTGGCTCTATTTAGCAGAAGGAATAGGAAACAGTGTCTATTCCCAGACATGGTAGCCTAGAGTTCTAACGTTCAGAAAATATCAGCTAGAACAAAAGTCCCTCGTGCCCTGCCATGTTCACATGTTCACTCAAGACTCAGCACTGCTTACATACTTACTGTATCCCCTATCCTCTCCGACTGCTTCATAACTTACCTTACATAATTTAGAGGAAAAACAAATACATGGTCTATTTTCACCCCAGTGGACTTTACACTGTTAGATTTTCTTCCCCCCATATTCCCTCACAATCTCTCTTCCCAAGTTCCTCATCTAGGTGAGGCCATGCTAATTCCTGCTTTCATTTCTTTTAGGCTGCTGATGGAGGCGTTTGTAATTAGAGCTTTACCGGCGCTCTGCTTTTCCCCCAGGTCACAGCTGAGCTGCCGATCCTGTCACCAGCCTCTGCAGGAGTCTGGGAGCCTGCAAACATTGGAAACAGCTTCCGTGGTGTTGCTGGTGCCTGTAAATATGGCAGAAGGCCTCCAGCTACAGTGCTCGTCAAAACCTTTTTACTTAACAAAGTTTATTTTAAAAGCCAAAGGTGTTCCTTTGTCACGCGCTACTGTCTGCTTCTTTGAGATGACTGAAATTTAGAGGCATTCTGGCAGGTCTTCGACATAAATGGCATCCCGACAGCTGGACTCAGCCCTGGAAAACCTGGGCACACGCTGTACTCTTCATTCTTTGCTAAGTTTGTTCTTGAACTTGGTACTCATCAGGGCCCTAGAAAGAAGAAGAGATCATGTGATCTCGACATCCATGGGGGTGGAAAGGAACCAGAGATGCCAATGGGCGTGGGGAATGGTGTGGGGCCCCAGGGCTCTCGACACTGAGTTAGACTCAGAGGGAGGGAGGAGGTTGGTAGAATGGAGAGAGCTGAGCTGTAGAGAGGACCACACTTGGGCGACCCTGGCCAAAGCTCACAGAAGCCAAAGGCCGCGGGAGCCCTCTGATGCAATTCACAAGGGTGCAGAGCTGCGGAGGAGGGCGGAGAGGCCCAGACGGCTTGCACCTTAGTGTAATAGGCCAAGAGCTTCCCTGGGGCATCCCATCTCCTCTGGAGTAGATGCCAGCGTCAGAATGGCCCCCAACACCATGTGCACGTGGCCCTCTTGTCTCACTGGCCTCATCTTCCATACATGCTTCTTGTCCACTCTCTTCTATGCAAACCGGCTTCTTTGCTGTTCCTGGAAAACATCAGCATGTTTCCAGCCAGGGTTGCTTGCCCGCTGTTTCTTCTGTCTCAGTGGTACTCAACTGAGGGCAATTTTGCCTGTCAGGGGACATTCAGCAGTGTCTGGAGGTATTTTGTCACAATGGCACCTAAAGCGTAGAAAACAGGGGCACTGTCTCACAGCGCCCGGGACAGTTTTCCCACAGCAGTGCTGAGTCTGAGAAGCCCTGCGTCCATCTGAAAACCCATTCCCTCTGATTTCTGCATGATGTTCTCAGCATTGATGCCACATTTTTCTAGAAGGCCACCTTCTCAGCAGACCCTCCTGACAACTTATTTACGGTCACAACTCTCCACCCACAGCCCAGTGCTCCCTGGCCCCTTTCTGCTTGTCATTTCTGAACATACCATGGCATCTTTTAAAAAGTTTTCTTCTATTTTTAATTGAAAAATAATAATTATGAACACTTAGGAGCTACAGTGTGATGCTTTGATATGTGTACACGTTGTGTAATGATCAAATCAGGGTAGCTCACATATCCACCATCATAAGCATTGATCATTTATTTGTGATGAGAACATTAGAAATTCTCTCTTCTGCCTATTTTGAAATGCACAACTCTTGTTGGTGACCATATGACCCTACTGTTCCATAGCACACCAGAGCATACTCCTCCTGTCTCTCATCTTCTAGCTCTTTCTATCCTTCTCTTCCTTCCTTCCCTAGCCTTTGATAACCAACTTCTATACTCTACTTCTATGAGATCAGCTTTAGCTTTTTCTTTTCTTTTCTTTTCTTTTTTGAGTCAAAGTCTCACTCTGTAGCCCAGACTGGAGTGCAGTGGCATACTCACGGCCACCGCAGCATTGACCTCCTGGGCTCAGGCAATACTTCCACCTTAGCCTTCCAAATAGCTGTAACTACAGGTGCACGCCACCACGCCCAGCTAAATTTTTCTTGATGTATTATAGAGATGAGATCTTGCCAAGTTGCCCAGATCGGTTTTGAACCTCTGGGCTCAGGCAATCCTCTCCCCTCAGCCTCCCATAGTGCTGGGATGACAGGCATGAGCCACTGCACCTGGGTGAGATCAGCTTTTCTAAAGTCCACATATCAGTGAGATCAGGGAGTATTTGTCTTTCTGTGCCTGGCTTATTTCACTTAACATAATGGCATCCATGTTGTGTTAGTGATAAGATTTCACTCTTTTTATGGCCACACACACACACACACACACACACACACACACATCACATCACGTTTTTTAATTCACAGGTGGACAAGAAGGTTGATCTCATATCTTGGCTATTGTGGGTAATGCTGCAATAAACATGGCCGTGCAGATATCTCTTCAACACCCTGACTTCACTTCCTTTGGATATGTGCCCAGTAGAGGAACTGCTGCATCATATGGTAGCTCTATTTTTTATTTTATTTATTTTTTATTTATTACCTTCTTACTGTTGACCATGATGGCTGTACTAATTTACATCCCCACCAACAGTGTCCAAGAGTTTCCTCTTCTCCACAGTAGTATTTGCGTGTTTGTTTTTTCTTTTTGAATAATAACAATTGTAACTACAGTGAAGTGGTTTTGATTTGCATTTCCCTGATGATTAGTGATGTTGAGCATTTTGTATTTATGTGTCGGCCGTTTGTATTACTTCTTTTGAGAAATGTCTACTCAGGTCCTTTGCCCATTATTTAATCAGAATGGTGCTTTTTTTTTGCTATTTAGTTCTTCATATATTCTGGATATTAACTCCTTATCAGGTGCATAGTTTGAAAATATTTTCTCCCATTCTGTAACTGTCTCTTCACTCTGTTGATTGTTCCTTTTGTTGTGCAGAAGCTTTTTACTTGCAGAATATCCTTTGTCTGTTTTTGCTTCTGTTGCCTGAACTTTTGCAGTCTTATCCAGAAGAATCCATGCCTCAGCCATTTTGCAGAGTCTCTTCCTTAACATTGAAAGACAAGCTCCTGAAACATCAACTTTTGTCCATTCTGTGGCATTTCCCAAGCATGTCAAGCAATGCCAGGTAGATGACAGGTGTTCACATATTTATAAGATGGATAAAGTTAACGTCCATCTTTTGTTTATCATCTTTCTCTCCACTTCTTATTTCTGTAATTGAATCTGAGCTTCACAAAGGCCAGTTGTTATCCCCAAACCAAATAAATAGTGTACACCATAGTTAAGACTTACACAGAACCAGGAACAATTACAACAGAGCACAGGTACCTTTCTTAAAGAGCATCTTCTCTTCATATCCTCCCCGGACAGTTTCAGGACACGAAATGAAATGGCAGCCTCTGGATGCTTGTTTGGGGAAACTACTCACTTCACCACGTATTGGTGTTTCTCAGGATTTGTCTAGCTCAGCAGCATCTTTTTGAAAAATTCAGAACTGCCCTAAATGTTCTACGTGGTAAGTGCTGAGTTATTTTATGAACTAGAAGAGGTTAATGTTTCTCTTTTTGATTTTAAAGTCTAAGGATTCGTCTTCCCGAGGCTACTCCACTTCTGTGGCTCATTTGCTTAGCAAGACACACTGGCTGTATGTCTTTAGAGAATGGATAACAATATTTGAGTGACACTACTTCACTGAAATTCTCTCTTTTCTCTCATTGGTAGCAAAATGCACCCAAGGATACATTGCAAAGACGTTGGAATTCTGTTTATGTCTAGTTCATCCATTATGGGCTTAATCTATATTTCAAAAAAGTAATTTATTGTTTCTCTGAAGGAAGTTCAATATTTGAAATCAGTTATCTCACAATGAATAAAATAAAAGTTTGAACCCAATTTAACCTTTCCATTACCTGCAGTCCAGCCAAGGCAATTAAGAGGCTTCTTTCAGATGAAAGTCGAACTTACAATAATTGAATGGACTTCGTTCCAAGTCTCCCCTACCATGACCTCTCCTTAATGTTCAGTTTCCTATTGTGTGTATCTGGGCCCCGGCCCACTTCCCTACATGTCAGGGTGGTATGGGCTTCTTTTTTTTTTTTTTTAGATTAGAAAATACAGTTTATTTAGAAAGGAGATTTGAGAGAAAGAAGAGAGAGGAGCTTCACCTCCCCAAAGTAGGGGAGGGAAGCCAGAGCCAGGAAACATGGCCTGGCCATAGCTCAGAAAGCACATGGCCACCCCATAGCTTAGCAAGGCAATGGCTAGCTTCTTTTTATTTATTTATTTTATTTTATTTATTTATTTTTTTGAGTTGGAGTCTCACTCTGTCGCCCAGACTGGAGTGCAGTGGCCACTCCCGGCCACCGCAGCCTCGACCTGCTGGGCTCCGGCGATCCTTCCGCCGCAGCCTTCCAAGTAGCCGGAATTACAGGCATGTGCTACCACGCCCGGCTGATTTTTTGATTTATTGTAGAGATGAGGTCTCGCTGCCCAGGAGGGTCTCGAACCCGCGGGCTCAGGCAATCCGCTCACCTCAGCCTCCCAAAGGCGCGGGATTACAGGCTGAGCCACCAAGACCGGCTGCCAGCTTCTTTTTAAGAGAAGTTCTAATAAAGCGAATTAATGTTGGTCTAGTCATCAAAGGTCTTCCCAGTCTTACTGGGCCATCTTTTCAGTGGTAGGTCGATTTATCCTCCTCTTGGGCAGTGGTTCTCATTTTCTCAGTCTGTGATGGGCTTTTAGGCCTAATTGAACAGTGTCATCACTGAGATCAAGACATTTAAATACCTCAATACTATAATTTCATTCATTCATTCATCCATCCATTCACCAAATACCACTAAGCACTGTGTCCAGCCCTGGGGAATACAGTGCTGAGATCTTTGTTACATGGGACTGACACCTAGGTAGGGAGATGGAGACCAAACAACCAACCACAAAAACACACATGTACATTTTCAACTATACTTTTCATACCCATTGTGAGTGAGTCACAAAACCACTGGATCGCAGCCAATATTGTAAAAGTAAATGAAATGAGTAAAATAGAATAGAATGCAAAATATCAGCACATCATTGGCCATGAAACCAGCACAAACACGTCTAGATCAATTAGGATGGGTGAGGTTATGCTGCAGTAACAAATAATCCCCAGATCTCAGTAACTTACAAAGACTCTTTCGTGTCTTGTTTGTGCATATCTGTAGCTAATCCACAGGGTTTGCCCTCTTTGTCATGGTCCCTCAGGACCCACGTTGAGTAGTTACTATACTGAAAAGTGCCAGTCCCCATGCCTGTGGAAAAACAAGACTTGGGAAGGAGGGCGGGGGTCTCACTGGTACCTGTGCTTGGTTAGAACTGAGAACACTTGGACCCACCTACACACAAGGAGACCAGGAAGTACAATCCTACCGTGTGCCCAAAAGATAAGCTAGGAGTGTGAATGATAGGTGATGACTGTGAAATGAATTTATTTCACTGCATTAGGAAAGTTTGCTGAGCAACAGTCTAGACAATGTTTTTTTTTTTGTTTGATTGTTTGAGTCGGGGTCTCACTCTGTTGCTGAGGCTAGAGTCCAGTGGCATGATCATGGCCTTGACCTCAGGTGATCCTTCTGCCTCAGCCTCCTTTATAGCTGGGACTAACAGGTACCATGCCTGGGTAATTTTTTTATCTTTTGTGGAGAAGAGGTCTCACTATGTCGCCCGAGCTCGTCTTGAACTTTTAGGCTCAAGCAATCTTCTTACCTCAGCCTCCCAAAATCCTGGGGTTTCAACTTTTAGCCATCATGCCTGGTCCAGTCTTGACAATGTTAATGTCTCACGTTAGTGAAGCAACAGAAAGTCATCTTTGATAATAACCCCTGGCCTTCGCATCTTTCCTGTGAGCTGATCCCACCCTCAGGAACCATCTCCTCAGCACCATTAGCTAAACTCACTTCGTTCTCATGAGCGTCACTCCCACCAGGATGTCTGTCATCCCTTGCTGAGATGGAATGACCACCAGGCTGTTCTGTGTGTCTGTGGTGTGCAAGCACCTCTCCTTCAATAAGGACTCATCTCTGAGTTACTTTACCCTTGGTGGGAATGGGTGTGTCACGTGGTTTGCGTGCTTGACCTCTTGTGACATGCCATGCGTCTGGGTGCCTTCTGGTCTCTGAGAATGCTACCTTTGACAACAGAAATGCATTTGCATGAGGATGGACCTTGGACCCATTGAAATGTCATCATAACCACCCAGCTCAGCTGCCCCCAGTATTGCTTAGAGAGGAGCCAGGAATCATTCTACCTCCTTGAAAAACCCTTCCAAGAGTTCTCATAACCCACATAATAAATTCCATGCTCCATGTTGAGTTGCCCAGAGAGTCAAAAGATCAAACACGTGGTGAGTGATTCTTTGCTCCTGTAAGATGACTGATTTCTGGCCATTCTAAATGCTGAATGCATCCTCCGAATGCCATCTACTCATTCAGGCACTTGATTAATATTCATCTGCTGCCTCTTAAGAGCCAGGAGAGCCAATGTGAATGAGACAGATGGGCTCCATGCGCTCAAGGACTGTTTCTTCTAGCCCAGAAGACAGAGCAAGCTTGGGTGCAGGGCTCTGTAGAATTAAGACCAAGACCTAACCTGAGCTCGGTGCAACCATGCAAGGTGGTGTCTCCTCTTTTTTCTGAGCCCGCCCTGCTTGCTCCACTTTCTCCACGATTACTTGAAGCTGTGTACATCTAAGGCACTTACCTTCCATCTGAGCTCTATTATTTTTTCTATTGAAATTTTTGGGTCTTAAGGATAGGACCTCTGTCAGCTGGCATCACCCATGATATTATATAACAAATGTTTAATTAAATAGGAGACGGCAACCTCTGCCTTAAATCTTATCATCAAGACATATCATTGACTAATAGGCAGGGTCATGCTTCTACATAACATTCACTCTCTCAAGTTTCGTGTTTCTCAAATATAATTTTCACTCCTCCTTCATAGTTTCTATTCTTTCTGAGTACCACGTTCACAACCTCTTGTTATATTTAGACAATTCCAAGAAATACATTTTCATATCTTCAGAATGGGAAGGCATCTTGCCATTGATGGCATCTTGTGATCATTATTGTGATTGTCATCGAATAATTGTCATAGTCTACACATGAACAGATGTAGTTACATTCTGATACAGGACTGGACAACTACAGCCCCTTAGATGCTGTGTCACCCACATTCCTGGGAATCCAGATGACACCAGACCTCAAACACCAACAACTGGGAACTGAAAAGGTGATTCAGAAGAATAGAACTCTAGAAGTAAAAAAGTTTTAGGAACTATTCACTAATTTTTTTTTTTTTTACTTACAATTTTTATTTTTAGGTATAAACGTGAGTCATATGATTTTTAAAAATCTAGGAATGAATAGTCTAAAACAGTCACTTCCATAAAGTGTAAATTAAAAACTCTAGGTCTAACAACTCATTGAGTCATGGCTTCATTAGCTATAAACTTCATTTCTTGGTGGTTGTGTCAGTCAAGGAACAGTCAGATAAGGAGAAGCAAGTCTCCTGAGTGCAGGTATAGAGGTTTATTGTGGAATCAGGGGCTAGTTTGGCACTCGAAAGAGCTGGAACTCATGGGCATTGTCGCAGGCAGACAAGGCAGCTGCTGTGGAAGCTGAGAGGAATTGACTTTGAACACCTCCGTGGGAAGTAGCATGGCCAGTGACTCTCCAAGGCCCCTGTGCCCTGTGACAAGCATTGAGACTCTCCACCAAGCTCCCCACCAGCCTTAACTGGCTGCAGTGCAGTGAGTGTTTTCGTCGCTTGTCTGGAAGCCAATGTGACTCTCTCCTCTCCTACTTGTTTGGTTGCAATTGACTCTGGAGAACACAGTCTTCAGCTTCTTCTGCCTCTTGTGCAACTTTCTCTCTTCGGCAAACTCCAGCCCGGGGTGGTGTCTGGAAGGGGATTCTGGGACACATGGTCCCAGCCTTGGAAGGGTGGTGGGTTGAGCTGACAAAAGACCCCCCGGTACAGTAGTCCATTAAATAATGGTTTATCTTACAGTGGATCACATCTTAAGTTCAATAAAATCCAGCCTTTTCTATTTTGTAGAATTGCTGCCATAAACTTAAATAAATTTAATATAAGAGGAAAATGTCCTCACCTGACTGGACAATCATTACAACTTTTCATAAGCAGAATACCACCATATAAAAATGATTGCAACACACACTAATTCCTTCTCCATACATATTGTTGTCTATCGAAGCTGTGAGCCAAAGCCCTCTTTGCTAAAAGGGAGAGGAGCAAGACACAGCCATGCCAGCCCCCAGCAAGACAGACTTAGAGGATTCACAAGCAGAAATGTCTTCACTATGTTCTGTAATTATCCCGTGTAGAATTGGGGGATCATAGGCCCACTTTGGGGCAGCACTGTCTTAATTTTCCTTGTGGGGTTCAGGGAGCCATGGAAGCCATCTTCCCAAAGTGAAACCCTCCTGAGTGACCTCCAGGGGGACAGAGAGGCAAGAGGGGCTTGAGAAATGTTGAGCATCTCCTTGTTGAGTAAGTGCCATGTTGGACTTCAGCATTCACTTGTTCCCTGAAAGGAAGCAAAGAGCAGAACTGAGTGGTCGGCTAGGAAGTTTTAGAAATGAGTTCTTGTGTCAGTGATTCAGACGATGGACAGTGGCTGGTTCCCGCTGACTGACGGGCACTCGCCACCGTGACTCCCCTCCCAGTCTGTCTGCCTTCCCTCCTCTCTGCTACCTCTTTTTCCTCTCCTAGCTTTCAGTGGACCTTTACCACCTCATTTCTGCTTCCTTTGTCCTCGGTCAGCAGCCAGCCAGACCACTACGGCCCTCCTGGGGCATGCTACCTTGTTGAGCAACTCAGTTAAAACCTGGAAAACAGATCAGTTGCTTTCCACCTCGGTCTCATTCTAATGCTTCTCAGGACTGCTCCAGGCAACTCACTCAGCCATTAAAGGAGCTTGGAACTGATGGGTCTGTCTGAATGGAGAGCCACCCTGGGGTCTAAGAGGTAAATGGGAACCAGACAGGGAAACCCTGTCTCTTTGACTGGGCTTTCTTGGGAAAAAAGAGATAAAAGCCCTTTCCTTTAAAGTTGAGGGAACATCTCTGGTTGACCACTGGGTGTTGGTCTGTCTTACAAGGGTAAATAAAATAAGGGCTGAGTTTTTCTTCTTGGCTTTTGTTCAGAGTGAAATTTCCTTCCTTTACTCTCTGTGAAGGGCTCAGCCATCCAGAAATAGCAAATGTCTTAGAGGTATTAGGGTTTCCTTCTGTCTTTGTGTGTCTCCATCATTGTCTTCTTCTCAGTTTCCTTTTCTTCCCCCAAGATAGTTTTTTTTGTCTTCCTCCCTGTGGTCCCCAACACATTCCTTCCTCCTGACATTTACACCTATGTGTGGTCTTCTCCCCTGAAGGTGGGCAGGACCAGCAATTCGCTTCTATCCAGCAGAAGGTGGCAGAGGTGCTGAATGCACATGTTTACATTATGTAATATTGGAGCACCCATCTTGCTAGGACTCCGTTCTTGGCTTGATGAAGCAAGTGGCCACGTCAGGGGTCGGTGAGGCCAGGAACATGGGTAGCCCATAGGAGCAGGACCAGCCTGGAGGAGCTTCTATGACAACCTGAACTTGAGAGCAGCTCCACCCCAGCCAAGCACTCAGATGAGCTCTCGCCCTGATGACGCCTCAATTATGCTCCTCAGAGGACTCAGCACTGTTTATGGTATTTTCTTCTACAATAGCTGATATACCACCTTACCCCTTTGAAAAGAGGAAAATCAGTAGTCCCTGAAATATCTTTGTAGGTGATAGATGATGCACAGCATTTCCTGCTGTGATGAATCTGTTACCTCCATTGCCAGCCCACTCTCCCATCTTATCAGGGAATTTCCATCTTGAAGTGCTGAAATAATTATCAGCTACTGAGAGGGTCTCATCCTGTCAGGGACTGATATGTAGCCCCCTTCCTGCTGACACTGCATTCCTCATGAATAATTTGTTTCAGACGAAACCTCTGGATAATTTGTGGGCCACCTTTACTTTAAAGAACATTTCAAGTAGCTGCTGTCATCTGTGAAATAAGTTTGGTTTTTATAAATGAACTGTACTATAAATCAATGCGCCCAACTCTTAAGTACACTGGGATAATTTATGGACGTTATGTAAGGTAGCAATGCCTGCTCTCAAGCTTATGATTAAATATGATTCTACCTATGAGTGGAAAGCCCAGCCCTCAGATGCTCTTGTGCATGCTCCGGTGATGCCGTTGGGTTCCTGCCTCCTCACTTCCTCTTCCATCACTGAGAGCAGCAACAGCTATCACTGAATTGATTTTGTTTGTCTCTACATAGATTATTCATTGGTCAATTTTTAGGTGGCAGGTGTCAGAGGAGGTGTGGAGGCTGGACTCCTGAGTCTGACCCCTTAGATGTAAAAATTGTGTGAAGTGCGACACAAATCCTCCTGCAGAGACGACTCCAGCATTTGTCATATAGTGTTACAGCAGAAGCGTGGATGAGACCGTCCCCATTTTCCCCTCAGACTCTTCCTCCATTGGCCTATGTCTTGGGGATGACATTTTTATCAATGACATTCATAGGCTTAATTGTCTTTGGATTGAATTTGGCCAGTGAGGTACTCTGGCAGGAACAGAGGGTGGGGGAGGAAGGTTGTCATATTTATTCCCTTGCAAGGTGGAAGGGAATTTATTTCCCTTTGTCCCTGCAAGGTTGCCATGGGTTGACCATGGGTTGCCATGGGTTGACCATGGCCTCTTGAGATCCTCCGAGCCCCTGCAGGGAAGGCACCCCATTCCTGCAGGTCTTGGGCGACCTCAGGCTTTATTGGTGATAGTCTCATCTTTTGCTGGGCTCCTGTCAACTGGCCTCCACCCTTATCCATGGTGCGTTTCCTAAACTCTCCTCTTCCACCTTTTGAGTGGGCATCTGTGCACTGCTCAGTCCTGGGCAGTATGCTGTCAGTCCTGACAGCTGCCTAAGCACACGATCCCATGTAGATGGGATGGTCTTCTTGACATATTACTTGACATCAGTCTCCCTGCCTTCCTTTCAAGCTGAAAGTCACCTCTGTGTTCAATGGCTCAGGCAGAGATATGATGAAGAAGAGTAAGATTGCCTGGGAGACTTCAGGGGTTTGTTCCAAACATCAATACCCCAGAGGGAATCTTGGGATCAATACTGGCTATTTCAGAAGCAGGAGGGACTTCTCCATAAGCCAAGTGCTGTGTCGGCATGATGTGGCAGAAAGCGGGGGTTGGTAGCAGTTAAAGGTATTTCCTTTTGAAAGGCAAGCTGCAAGCTTTAAAGACCTGCCAGGCGCCAGGCAGGTTTTGTTTAAGAAAGGCCAAATGGCCAGAGACTGGCCATTTCATGGAAATGCAAAACAGTAACTAATTCACAGACTTATCCAAAACCCCTTTTCCGAAGTTGACGGTTTACAACCCTGCAGTTCCTGAAAACCATTTGTTCCTTGAAAAATCTGATTTTGCTGAGTACACCTTGTAAGATTCCAAAGGAAATATGTAATCACTCAGCACAACCCCCTCCCTTACCTAAACAAGGGTATAAGACCCCACTTCTCCCATTCTGGGGGACTCAATTTGAATGCATTAGCCCCCTCAAGCCTGCTGGGATGGCCAGCGTAATAAAGTGCCACTTCCTATAATAGTCTCAGTGTCAAGATCTCTCTGTCTTCCCGCTACAGACATCCTGGCATTGGTGTGAAGGTGTCAAGACCCCAGAGAAAGAGGCTCTAGGGAGAAGATGCTGTGGACAAACTCCTGGAAGGACTGGCTTGTTCTGAGGGTGAACCTGGAGACTCACTTCTCAGCAGTCATCTCAGAGGCGAGCTTTTGGGCACCAGACCAATGGACAGCTCACCACGGCCCTATGTCCCACTGTCCCCTCCCCCAAGGAAACTTGGCACCACGATGGGCAGTGGGAGGATGGCCCAAGGCAAGGAGAAAGCACATACTGGGTGCTCATGACACAGCAGACATCTACACACTCTTCCCAAATGTACAAGGACTTTACAGATGGGGAAACTGAGGCACACAACGATCAAGAAGCTTTTCTTAGGTCATACAAGTAGGAAGTGGCGGAGCCAGGGTTTAAACCCAGACAACTAGCACCCAGATTTTGCTACATGCCACCATCCCTCATAAAGAGTGAAATAAAAGATATCTGCCTAACCGGATAAGCCTCTTAAAACAGAAAAGAAAACTGTATCTCTTGCGTGAGTTCCCAGTGACATCCAGAGTCATGGCCACACTGTGATGTTAGAGGACGTTCCCTGCAATCCCCATGGAAAGCTGTCAATGACACTCAAATCATGGACTCCTGCATTCTCAGGGAGGAAGGCTCAGAGTCAAGATTTGCCAGTATTTTAGAAAGCTGTAGAACCCTGAGGTTCAAAGGGATGCTAGCATCATTCCATGGAAACTGCCTGTATAAAATTAATATCGGGTCACAGAGTGAATGTTGCTGCTATGGTTAGCAATGAACAAACTTGTTGTTTCTAAGTTTGCTTTTACCCCCCAAATGGGCGATTACCTTCCTGTCCTGAACCCTGGAGAGGGGAAAGCTGCTCCATGATGCTGATCAACGCAAGACTGCTTGAGGACAACAGTGGCCATGGAAGAACAGAAGGGGCTTCAGTCCCCAGGGACCCCAACCCCCTCCTGGACTTCCTCCACAATGGCTCAGGGCCCAGGGGTGGTACTGTTGGTCCCAGGACTTGCCTCATAGATGCATCTATTGTAAAACCTTAGGATGATATTTGAGATCTTTTTCAAACTTTGTTCTCCCACAGGCCCCAACCCCCACCCGGGCCCAGAACATCAAGAAGATGGCCGAAGCCATCCATGAGGCCCTCTCCCAGGAATTGACTCTACAGCAGGAAGTCTCCATGCCATGACATCATCAACCAATCAGCAGCCTCTGTCCCTCTGGCCACCATGATTCTTTTAAAACCCGGATCCTCCGGATTTTCGAGGAGGTAGATTTGAGTAATTTCTCCTGACCTCCTCACTTATCTGCTTTGCAATATTAAACTCCTCTGACTGTGATGACTGTCACCATTTCGATTTTTTTTTCTGGGTATAAGAACCCGGACAGGCTGTAGCACAGTCTAGTCCTCTGCATTTCCACAAGGGTTGATGGTCTCCTCCCTCCTTGCAGACTGGGATTTCATTCTCATCCCTAGCAGAGAAGAGTGCATCCCCCTGACAAGGCAAGCTCCTCCCCCAGTCCATCTCCATCCAGACAACCTGCCTATCTTCTCCAAGCATTCTCTGAAATCATCTGGCATGTGCCTTATCTCACTGGATGCCTGCCTGCCTTTGGGATGGAAACTCCTTAAAGGCAGGTCCACATCTGTCTCTTTTTCTGCTCTGTTCCCAACATCCTGAGTAGTGCTGGGCACGTGGCAGGAAATAAATATCTATTGAATGAATGTGTCATCCTCAGGACTGAGAATCACCAGGTGAACCACCAGCACACAGGCTCTCAAAGTTGGAAGGGATTTTAAACTTCTTCCAGGCCAATTTTCTACCCCACCCACAAATCCAGAATTCCATTCGTCACAGAATCATGTCCACAAATGTTTCTCTGACTTTCATTTAAGGCCATTTCAGAAAGAATACTGTTCTTCTGTGGACAAAGAAGCAGCTGCTGGTTTATCATGCACAGAAAGCGAAGCTCCTTAATAACATCTCGTTTGGGAGCTAAGTGTATATCATTTGGGAACAACTCACAAAGACTGCCAATTTCGCAAATAGCTGTTGGGATGAGCAAAAGGCTAAAATCCTGCAAATAGTGGGTCATTTGATTTTAAAAGTCAGCTTTTGTCAATGAAATGCTGCATTTCACTCGAGTATCTTCCTATCTTGCAAGAGCCAATTATCTGCCTGCAATGTACAAACCCAGTGCTCATAGATGGCATTTCGTTTCTTAAAACCACCATTTGAGGAAACGGTAATAAGAGTTAAAGGGATTGTGAGCATCAAGTGTTGGCATGTGTGTTGGAAACAGGTATCTTGTTATACTGTTGGCAGGAGCATGACTTGGAATTTTAAAAGCAATCACCAATTCCACTTCTCAGAAATGTCCAGGAGAGAGATTCTCCCTTCTACACACAAGGGTCTTGGACTCAGCACAGGTTAATCAAGAAAAACTGCAAACAAAATGTCCACTGGTAGGAAAACATAGTTTAAAACAATAAGGTAAACCTACATGTAATCATCTGTAAAATCTCTATGATATATTGCTGAATTTCAAAGTTACACAGAGAATCTGTTGACTTTTCATGGAAGACCACGCAGACCCACACAGCAAACTTAAACCTCTGAAGTTCTGAGCTCCAATACATGTAGAAAAACTTACAGAAAAAGTCCAAGAAGCAAATAAAAATCAAAGTCCAAGAAGCAGACAGAAGTTCTGGGTTTGATGGAGCAGTTGATGCAAACTTCAGTGTTATCCTTGAATTTCAGTGAGAATGCATGTATTATTCCCGGTGCAATTAAAATTTAATTAAACAATACTGCTGTTATAAATCACAAAACCAAATATAAGAATGTGTGTGTGGGAGGGGAAGAAAACGGCGGTGTCAGCATTGAGATATAATACTCTCACTTTGACTTACTGCATGAGATCAAGGCATTATTTTTCCCCCGTAACACAAGAGATGGTAGGGACTTCCCAGAAATTGTTCAGTCAATGCAAGTGGCCAACACTTCTCATTGTGGCTTCTACACTCAGTGTTCAGAAGCTGGTTACATTCAGATTCCCTGTGAGAACAGCCTGGAGGCAAACAGGGACTAGAGAGGTATGAAGTAGAGAGACGTGGAAAGAGAGAACATGGGGCAGGCTCTCACCTTGCTTGTCTGATGCCCCAGGGAGGGTGTAGACACTTCTGCTTCCTTGTCAGCATCTCCTCTTGCTCTGGGAGCCGCAGGTTCCTTCTGGGACCTGCTAAACCACATGGTTCTTAGAGAAGCAGTCGTGTTTTCACAAGTCCTTGCCTCCATACCTCTTACATTTGATCAGTCCATGGGAGGCTGGGAAACCCAACCTAAGGGCATCAGAGAACTTCCCAGATGTTGGTAAAAGGAATTGGGAAAGGGAACTGGATTCCCAAGGGCAGTGAAACCACCATCTATAAAACTTGGGGGCTGTGATTGGCCATACTTTCCACTCAACAAATAATTCAGATCCATGGTAAAATGGATGAACACAGAGAGGAATGAGAGATGGAAAAGGAGAGCCCAGCTGGCTTCAAATGCTACTTCCAGTCCTCCTGATGTCTGTGCCCTGTTTAATGGCCTATCCTTTGGATTCCATGAGCCAGTGAATCCCCAGTTTTGCAGAAAGGAAGGACTCCTGACTAATTCAAGGACGGTGACTCCAGTAAAGCCCATCTCAAGAGTGGGGACACAGGGATGTGGTGAGGAGCTCTCCTCCTCTAATAAAAGCTCTACCCATCAAAGCAGCTTCTATTCTTGTCTCTGGAATCTGCCTGAGGCGAGCCGAAGGGGTCACCGGTGTCTCTGATAATTCCAGCCTTCTTGGCAAGAAAGGATGCAAGACAAGCCAACTAACTACTTCAGCACATCCAAGGTTACTGTGTCCCTGCTGAGCACCAGAATTGTTTCATATTTATGAAATATATATCGAGTCATGTATCAAACTCAAGGAGCACGTAAGAGAGTGGCTCTGTGTCTACAGCCTGTTATCCTAGGAACAGAATGTTCTAGAAGGACTCCTGAAGAATGTTCTAGAAGGACTCCTGAAGAATGTTCTAGAAGGATCTCTGCCCAAGTCGAGAGATGGCAGACTCTCATCCACTGAGTTCGTCTCAGATCTGATGAGAATCAACTTATCCAGTTCAACCAGACTGTGGGACATAATCCCACAGAGTCAGGCCCCCAAAGACATTCGAAGGCCAGCTTGCGACTTCACGATGTGGGATGGAGGTGAGGAAACCTTTTCAGAGGCCCACACATTCCTGCCTCTCAGGGTAATTCAGCAGTAGCTGAGTCCACTACACGTGGACACAGAGACAGACGGAATGAGCAGGATAGATTATTCTGAAGGATATGACACCCCGGCTATGAGCACATGCCTTGTGAATGTCTCCTGTCTCACTATGAAGCATGATTTCCGGTGATCAAATCTTTTTTCACCTAAGAGAACATGACTCTTCCCTAAACTGGATGCATGCTCACATTCTTGCCTTTCCACCTATCTGTGTCTATCATGTAGGGTTGTGATTCATTGTACAGAGTCTGAGTTCAGACACACCAGGACTTGGCACTGAATTAATTTCTCTCATGCTTGGAAAAGTCCTGCTATCTCCCTGTTTCTCCATATCCTCCCCTGTAATTTGGAGATGAGATTTGTACTGTTTTATACAAGTAGGGAGTTATTTTCACAAAGCAGGGGTCCTGAGGCATCACTTCGGTGGCTCAGTCACGTCCAAGAGCTGTGTGTCCATGGGTCCTCTCCTTTTTTCCCTCATACTCACAGAACGGGTTGCTGTGGTGTCTGCTACCATATTGGTTTTTAGGATAGGAATAGCTGGGAATAGTAGCAGTCATGCCGCTCCCCTCTTTACCAGACTTTCATTTTACCAGGTCCCATCCTCTAAACTTCTGTTTACTGGCCAGTACTGTGTCACAGCCCTTCCCTTGTGGTAGGGAAACAGATTTTTATTTCTCCATCCTTAGTCAAAAACAGCAGCAAAAGGGGGGGGTTGGGAATGGATTTGGGGCTCATTAAATGACACTTCAAAGGTTAAATAAAAACACTTGTGAGATATCCAGATGCCCAATAATTATTGATGACTGTTTTTGTGTTGGCCTAGTGAAGTCATCAGTTCAACATTGTTTGTTAGAGAAATACCTCCATTCATTTCTCTAGATATCTATCTTGTCATTTTATACGTTTGTATATAGTTTAATAGAATCATAATATTTTTGGTCTGATCGGTGTTTCAATACCATGTTAGTTTAATGTTTTCTTGATGAAATCTTCATGGATGTCTTAATGTCTCAAGTAACTTGTGTATAAATACCATTACTATTACTGTTGCAGAGAGTATATGTCTCTTTTGATCCATCTTTACATTTTTTTTTTGAGTTGGAGTCTCACTCTATCGCCCAGACTGGAGTGCAGCGGCCACTCCCGGCCACCGCAGCCTCGACCTGCTGGGCTCTGGCGATCCTTCCGCCTCAGCCTTCCAAGTAGCCGGAATTACAGGCATGTGCTACCACGCCTGGCTGATTTTTTTATTTATTATAGAGATGAGGTCTCGCTGCCCAGGCGGGTCTCGAACCCGTGGGCTCAGGCAATCCACTCACCTCAGCCTCCCAAAGGCGCGGGATTGCAGGTTGAGCCACCGAGCCTGGCTCATCTTTACATTTTTAATAAAGTTTTATTTTTTCTTTATAGAATAAGATGGTGACAGGAATGTATTAATTGCTTATGAATTGTTAGCAGGCAGTAGTATTGGCAATAGTAATAATACATCTACTCTTACAATTTTGGCATATTTCCTTGTAGGCAAGACATGCATTACACATATCAATCATTGCCACCATACCCCTCTCTTCTCTGGAATTCTCTGCCCACCCACAGTCCTGAGGAGAGTGCCTTGGCAGCCAATGCTACAATTGCACCTACTTGGAATATAATTGTACATCAAACCAAGGAGGAACTCATCTTCAGGTGATACAGAACTGATAAGGATTCCTTTCCGGAACTTAAGCTGACACAGGGTTGGGTCGCCCAGTTCTGTGATAGGATCGTGGGGACTTGGAGGTGGTGATCATTCAGGTCATGAGCAAGAAGATGAGAATCACACATGAGGAGCAGAGATTCAAGGTGGCTCTTGGTCCTCTAGAGGGGAAGTGGCTGAGGTTGGTAAGTCTCCTTAATGGCACTAGCATTCCGAGAGTTCTTGCCACTGAGGAATATGGAGGGTTTTAAAAAAATATCTTTATTTAGTTTAACTTTAGGTTCTGTGAGATGGTTATGCTTTCAATTAAATCTCTTTTGTTAAACTAGTTTGGGTAGGATTCTGATCCTCACAATCAACATTGCTCCTATAATCATCACAGACGTTGTATACAGTGTGAGCATATAATTTATATCATGCCCTTAGAAAGTCATGTACTGTAATTATGTTTCATGCCATCACAAACCCTTCATACCAACTTCATAAGAATACATTTTTTAAAAAATTTGAAAACATTTCCATTGTTAAGAATCTGGAAAACACAGAAAATCTCAGAAAAAAAGATAGAAGTCATTAGTAATCCTATACCATTTACCATATAGTATAAATAACTTCAGATCATGTGCCCGTATTAATGAAGGTAGATAATGCTGGCTGGCAAAAGAGGTAAACTCTAGCATCCCTGTGTTTTAACAAAGTCTGTTTCTCCCTCATGTCACAAGCCAATGTGATTTGTCAGTTTTCTCTCCAGGAGTCACTCAGTGAGCCCAAGCTCCTTCCACCTTGTGACTCATCCTCCTCCAGGTCCTCTTCCTAAGCCAATCTATGAAGAAAGGGAAAGGATTGAGCATGGGCCATGCAATGGGTCATGCCTGCAGACATCCACGTTTCATTGGCCCGTACTCTGGCAGCCATGTGGCCAGATCTGGCTGTAGGGAGTGATGGGAAATGTAGTCTAGCTATGTGCCCGTGAATAAGAGAAGAACATTGACAGAAGTGAGCAGTTGCAGTGTTTGCCACAGTCTTCTGTGGAGAACTGTTTCAATCCATGGCACCCACATTTTCATGAGCCTCCCACCAAGGGGACCATTTTCCTAGCTATCTGAGGTCTATAAAGCACATCCATTATTTCTATCTGCTATATTAGTCAGGAGGCTGGAAGTCCCAGATTAAGGTGTCCACAGATTTGGTTTTTGGTAAAGGCTCCCTCCTCAGCTTGTAGACAGCCACCCTCTTGCTGTGTTCTGACATGGCCTTTCCCTTGGGTGCATATGGAAAGAGCGAGACACACAAAGAGAGGTATCTTTAGTGTCTCTTCCTCTTAGAAAACACTAGTCCTGTTGAGTGAGGTCCTCACCTTTATGACCTCTTTTAATGCTATTTACCTATTTAAAGAGTCTATGACCAAATACAGTCACATTGGGTGGTTCAAGATTAAACATATGACTTTTTGGGAGGCACAATTTGGTTCATATTTCCTATTACACATTGGTGACCTTTTCTTTGGTTAACAACACCTTGATTTTGCTTTCAGGAGTCACTGTACTTTCCAGCCAAGTCCATGTAGTTTGGTTAAGGCTAAAACCTCCTAAGACCTGGTTCCAGGAGATGGCACATATGAGAGAGGACCCAAAAAATCTTGAAAGTTATTTATTAAAATGTTGTGTATTTATTCTTACAAGTTTAAACTTCAGTCACCTTCAAAGCCCTTTCGGTTTGATGAAATATACCTACCAAGACACTTTTTCCACTGTTCAAAACAGTTTTGGGGGCAACCCCCTTGGGTCCCCTCCCACTGTGGGAGTTTTACTGTCCTTTCAATAAATGCTACTTTCTCAAAAAAAAAACAAACAATTTTCGAACTTGTCAATGTTGATGCCTTTTAGTGTTTCTGCCATGTTTTGTTTTACCTCTTTCACACTGCAAAATGTTTCCCTTTGAGGAAACGGTTCATTCAGGGAAACAAAACGAATTCGCTCAGGCAAGATTGGGTGAATACAGAGGGAGGGTGGGGCATGGAGGTTATGTCATCTTTGGTCAAAAACTGCTGAACATTGAGCGTGGTATGGGCAGGTGTATTGTAATGGTGGAAGCACCAGTCACCCATTTGTCACAACTCAGGATGTTTCTTCTGCGAATCCTGATGCAACCTTCTCAAAACTTCCAGTTACAAACTTTGATTGACCATTTGATCCAGAGGAACAAAATCTAAGTGTTCTACAGGGGGTCTGCTTCCAAAAAATACTTATGACTTTTTTGGGTACCCCCTCATATGTCAGGTCTGGCCAATAGACCTGTCCTGTACCCTGGTTATAGGAATTGGCTCAAAATGGAAGTGTGAAAACACAAGGCAATGAGATGCAATATTGAAAATCTTGTGGGAATCAGTAGATATTCATAACATCTACTAATCTACCAATGTCTACATACTCTGAACCAAGTTAACGTAGCGTTTTTCAAAATATTCATGTGCTTGTAAATAGCTTTTCCTTTTTAAATGATGGAAAAATGACTCAAATTTGCTTAATAAAGAATAGTTCACTTATTCATCTAGTTGAAAGTCTAGAGTTCTGAAGGTCCTGGTTTTGGGATGGGTGGGGATGGGCAGCTCAGGTGATGTGGTTAGAAGTCTGTTGTGCTCTCTATTTCTTGGTCCTACTTTCCTCTGTGTTAGCTTCATTTTAAAGCAGACTCTCCCTCAGGAGAGCAAACATGGTTATTACAACTCCCATTTGGCTTCTTACTGACTTGTTAATGTCAGTATTAAGAAAATGAGCTTTTCTTTCCAGGAATATTTCCAGAAAAAGGGACAGGGCCAACCTCCACCAATTTGTTTTTGATCCTAGGCTGATGCCTGAACAAATCACTGCACCTAACAGATGCAGTGTTTACACCAGCTAGTACTGGGCTGAGCTGGGAGGTAGGGTCATCCCAATTGAGCCCCATAAAATGGGTTGGGAGAAGGTCGGTCTTAGAAATAGCAGTTGGGATCCTGTTGCCAACAGAAGAAAAGGAGATTCTAGAGAGATGAGAGAGATAATATCAGAGTCCATCCCATACCGTAGCAAACATCTTTAGAGTACATTGACCTTGGAGGGGATGCCATGTGGATTCAGCCCATCACTGGCCTCCAGAAGGAATATGACCCCAAATCATTCTAGAAACACCCATAACTTGCATTAAGTGCCATAATTTGCAGTCATATATTAATATTCAAACCATTTCATTATCAATCAGCTTCAAGAGTATCCACCAAACCTCTCAGAGAAAAAGCCATAATTCCCACTTAAAGTAGAAATCTACTACTTAAAGCAGTAACCCCAATTGGTGGCAAGGATGACCCCTTGATTCAACTCTAGTCAGGTCTCTCTGAGTCCTTTTATCCACTAGGCCTGTGCCTTGCCAGGTCAGTTTCATGAGAATCTCCTCTTGATATCAAGTTTCTTATCCCTCACTCTTGATATCTAAGTCTGTGGCTCAGCCTGTAATCCCATGCCTTTGGGAGGCTGAGGTGAGTGGATTGCCTGAGCCCGTGGGTTCGAGACCACCTGGGCAGCGAGACCTCATCTCTGCAATAAATCAAAAAATCAGCGGGGCGTGGTAGCGCATGCCTGTAATTCCGGCTAATCAGAAGGCTGAGGCGGAAGGATCGCCAGAGCCCAGCAGGTTGAGGCTGCAGTGGCCGGGAGCGGCCACTGTACTCCAGTCTGGGCCACAGAGTGAAACTCCAACTCAAAAAAACAAAAGAGAGAGTTGACTTCAGTCTCTCTCCTCTATTGCAAGTGAAACTCCAACTCAAAAAAAAAAGAGAGTTGACTTCAGTCTTTCTCCTCTATTGCAATAGACTTATTTTATTTTTATTGATTGATTTATTGATTGGTTGATTGATTTAGAGACAGAGTCTTGCTCTGTTGCTCAGACTAGAATGCACTGGGGTGATCATAGTTCAATGCAGCCTCCAACTCTGAGTTTAAGTGATTTTCTCACTTCAGCCTCCCGAGTAGCTGGGATTGCAGGCATGTGCCATCACACCCAGCTAGTTTTTTAAAATTATTTTTTGTAGAGACAAGGTCTTGCTATGCTGCCTAAGCTGGTATCCAATTCCTGGCCTCAAGATATCTTCTTGTCTCAGTCTCCCAAAGTGCTGGGATTGCAGGCATGAGCCACCATGTTCAGCCACAATAGTCTTGGATAACATCTTCCTTACTAGAGTTGTTTTTTTTTTTTTTTGAGTCGGAGTTCACTCTGTTGCCCAGCCTGGAGTGCAGCGGCACTCACAGCCACCGTAGCCTCGACATGCTGGGCTCAGGTGATCCTTCTGCCTCAGCCTTCCAGGTAGCAGAGACTATGGGCATGCGTCACCAGGCCAGGCGAATTTTTTGACTTATTGTAGAGACAAGACCTTGCTACGTTGTCCAGGCTGGTCTCAAACCCAGGAGCTCAGGCAGTCCTCTCACCTCTGTCTCCCAAAGTGCTGGGATGACAGGCGTGAGCCACTGCACCCAGCTCTTCCTTGCTACTTTTAACAATTGTCAGAACAATTTTATTCTTTGACATTGACTTAGTTTACTAATCTCAAAATTTTTTGTGCTTACCACAGAGAACTTTGAGCACTGTGTTGGGAGGACTACTGTTACGTAGAGGATCTGACTCAAAGTAGCATAAAAAGAGAAGGGGATTTGTGAGGTTCACACAACTGAAAATTGCAGAGATAATCTTCATTGTAGGTACGGTTGGACTTGTAAGTTTGAAAAATGTCATCAGGGTCAAATTTCTCACCAAGGTTCCTCATTATAGCAAAATGGCTGCAATAGTTATATCATCTACACACGCTGTCCTTCAGGCCAGAGAAGAAAGAACCTGCTTCTCTTCTAACAGCCCAGCACACATCTCACTGCTTCTCATTGGCTGTCACTGGGCCATGCAACAGGACTAACGCCATTGTGGCTGAGGCATTGTTGGACTGATCAAATAACCACTTCCGAAACAAGGTTTGAAGAAAATCCCTCTACAGATGGGTGATGATTGAATGAGTCCTCCAGAAAGAACCTGGCACGCCATTTTGCCAGAAAGAGTCAATGGCCATTGGACAGGAAAAAAAAACATAGTTGTCCACTAAAAAACACAGCAACACTACCTTGCTCATGACTGGCACATAACATTTGTTTTATTGAATAAATGACAAGACTAGCAATCCCTCCAGAATACTGGGGATTTAGAGAAACATTCATATGACAGACATAGAGCTCTAAATGACCCCAGTGAGGACCAGGAGGACCATCAAGTCTGCCACAAAACGTCTCTTCATTTGCAGAAGCAAGAACCACTCATTCTTTAGAACAGAGCTCAGTGCAGCGTCCGACGGCTGCGTTTTCCAAGGATGGCAGTGGCGAGTGGTGTTAATTGCTCTCTCATCTCTCTTTCTTATTTGTGTAAGCAGGGGCCCTGTCCGTACTCTGGCTTAGATGTCCCTTCTCAAGTTGGTAAATAATGGAATGAAATGTGGCGTGCAGAGCACGCTGTTGACACATACTTGTGCAGACATGTGCCTCTCAGTGCGGGTGATGCTGTGCCCATCTGGACTAGATACAGAGACATCGATTTTCCTCCAGATGGTGGTGCGGCGCTCAGCTGATTGCTTTCTTTTCTACTAATAAGCATCCCGCCTCATGACAGACCCCTGGAATGTGAGCATCTGGGGACGCTCAAGGTGTGGGTGTCGCGTCAGTTGACTCGTTAGCTCCATGTGGAAGGGTTCGCTGCCTCTTTGATGGTGACAGTTGCTCGGGCTGCTGAATAAGTTACTGGGTACCAAGACAGGGAGTGGTGACTAGTGGAGAAACCTTTGGTGTCACGTTCACAGAGGGGTGGCCGTGATCCTCAAGAGGCCAGAAGGTATGACTGCCAGCCTGGACCTAAGGGCTTGGCCTGCTCTGCTCGTGGAGCCCTGGGGCCCTCCCAGTGACATCTGGAGCTGGGACCACTGCTTTCCAGGAAGGAGGAAGAATGAGAAGGGAACTGGTGGTCAGCCGCGACGCCAAGAGAAGCTGCCCAGAAGCCGGGCAGGGCCCTGGTGAAGGCGAGAGGTAGACTCTCTAGCTCATTAGCAAGTGGTCAATATCAGCAAAAGGCTTAGAAGTTCACCTGCCTCACCCAATGGAGGGGAACTTGGTGATTTTAAAAAAAGAAAAAAAGAATTGGCTGGGCGTGGTAGCTCGCGCCTATAATCTCAGCACCTTGGGAGGCAGAGGCAAGAGGATCGCCTGAGCCCAGAAGTTGGAGACCAGCCTAGGTAACATGGCAAGATCTCATCTCTACAATAAGTCAAAAAATTAGCCAGGCGCGGTGGCGCATACCTGTCGTTCCAGCTACTTGGAAGGCTGAGGCGGAAGGATCGCCTGGGCCCAGCAGGTCATGGCTGTGGTGGCTATGAGTGTGACGCTGCACTCTAGCCCAGATAACAGAGTGAGACTCTGACTCGAAAAACAGAGGGGAAGAGGAACAAGCTTAACAGCCCACCCCGGGTTGATGAGGCGATCATGCTCTCACGCACCTGACCCTGTGTGATTAGTGATACTGTATGGGAGGTTGGAAGCATAGTGAGTCAGAGCAGGCTCTGGGGAGGGAATCCTGCTTGGGTGTCTGTCCCAACACTTCCCACGTATGTGACCCTGGGGAGTGACTTGAGCTCTGTCCTTCAGTTTCCTTATCTTTAAATGGAAAGGACAGCTTTACCCACCTCAGTGAGTTGTAGGAACCAAACAGACTGTGTCAAGTGGTTGGAATGATGCCTCGCATTTAGAGTCTCGTGAGCATTTACCATCATCTGATCTAGACATTTATTTGTTTTGTTTTGTTTTGTTTTTTGAGTTGGAGTCTCACTCTGTCACTCAGACTGGAGTGCAGTGACCGTTCCTGGCCACCGCAGCCTCGACCTGCTGGGCTCCAGCGATCCTTCCACCTCAGCCTTCCAAGTAGCTGGAATTACAGGCATGCGCTACCACGCCCGGCTCATTTTTGATTTATTGTAGAGATGAGGTCTCACCCAGTTGCCCAGGCAGGTCTCGAACCCGCAGGCTCAGGCAATCCACTCACCTCGGCCCCCCAAAGCACGGGATTACAGGCTGAGCCACCGAGCCCGGCTTGACCTAGACATTTAAAAGTAGCTCTGAGTCTGCTCGCACCCTAATTAGCCTACAAGAATATAGCACACGTTATTTATTTATTTACGTATTTATTTTTGAGTTGTCGTCTCACTCTGTCACTCAGGCTGGAGTCCAGTGGCACGCTCACAGCCATCCCAGCTGGGCTCTAGGGATCATCGACCTGCTGGGCTCTAGGGATATTTCCACCTCAACCTTCCAGGTAGCCAGAACTACAGATGCATGCTACCATGCCCGGCTAATTTTTTTTTTTTTTGATTGTAGAGACGAGGTCTCGCTAAGTTGCCCAGGCTGGTCTCAAACCTGCAGGCGCAGGCAATCCACTCGCCTCGGCCTCAGAAAGTGCTGGGATTATAGGCTGAGCCACCGAACCCAACCAGCACTCATTTAAATAGCACAGAAATGTAGTATCAGTGAAACCTCACTGTACATGTGTATCATGGGTCTGAGAGTATAGATTGTATGTGCACGAGCTTGAACAATAAGTCTTGCAAATGCATCATAAACGAATGTCTGAGCGCTCCAACACTGATCAGAAATTACAGGCCAAATAAGCAAGGATGCTTTAATACCCAGGGTGAAATTAACTGAAACTCCACGAGAAAGTAAAGCGACGATCATGAAACCAAAGTAACATTAATCTGAGATTGACAAACACAATTATCAGTGATTGAAATCTACAACCCACTTAAGACAGCACTGAAGACCTACTGATAATGGTATCACCTTCCCTAAAATGGTAGAAATGCTCAGGATCTGAATTTCACGGACTGATTTGCAAATTCTTTGTCATATGTAAATATTTTGCAGGTTTTCATTGGCTTCATCAGTGCGTGTATCCACATATGTATATGCACACCTATGTGTCTCAGCACTCAGGAAAGTTAGTTTTTATTCCATCGAATCATCCATATTTTTATTTCATGATTTCTTTCGTTAGGGTATTATTCAAAAAGCACATTCCTATCAAATATCCATATTAAATCTAACTGTACATTTTGCAACCTCTTAGTACACTCACTTCTAGTCCCAAAACATGGCTGCCAGAGGAAGGATCTCAAAACTGTTCTGAAGAAGTCAAACCACATTAAAATTGGAGGGCTTGCTTATTTATAAAGTCGTGATGGGAAGGTCATTGGGACTGATTTCTAAACAAATGTAGCAGAAATTAATTATTGCAGGGCGTGGTGGCTCACACCTGTCATCTCAGCACTTTTGGAGGCAAAAGTGAGAGGACTGCCTGAGTCCAGGGGTTCGAGACCAGCCCGGGTAACTTGGCAAGACCTTGTCTCTACAATAAATCAAAAAATTAGCCGGGTATGGTGGCACACGCCTGTGGTTCCAGCTACTAGTAAGACTGAAGAGAAAGGATCCCCTGAGCCCAGCAGGTCAAGGCTGTGGTGGCCGTGAATGTGCCCCTGCACTAACTACAGTCTGGGCGACGAGTGAGACTCTTACTCAAAATAAATAAAGAAACAAACAAAGAAACAAACAAAGTATCTAGCCACATGAAGCCTGTCCCTTTCAGAACAGTCATGCTGGGTGACTTGATAATAACTCCAATGATACCTCCTGCGCTCAAAATAAAAATGAGGCAACTCTTTTCTTTTTTGAATATTGTTTAAGAAGAGTCATTTTATGACCTCTTCCCTTGAACTTTTCACTTTACACCTTAATTTTCTCCATCTGAGAGTTACCCCCCCATCCTTGCTTTGCCAGAATCGTGCTGGATTTCAATACCCTGAGTCTCCCCTATAAGTTTTTGGATTCAGCTACGGTCTTTCATCTGTGTCAAAAATGTCAGCAGTAAGAAATCAAGCCCCAATCTTCATCTGTACCTAAACCATTTAGGTGCCCAATCGTGTACCCCACAACTTTTTTTAAAACATTTTACATTAAGTACCCCACATCTTTAAAATAATAATTAAAAAAAGAAATCAAGCTTAACCCATCAGAAAGAATCTCACTGTGTGGACTGAAGAATGGCCCCCCAAGATGTCCAGGTCCTAGTCCCCAGAGTCTGGGAATGTTACCTTACCCGGCAAAAGGGACTTGGCAGATCTGGTTGAGAATTGTGGGAGGAGGAGATAATTGTGGATTATCTGCCTGGGCCCCAAACACAATCCCAAATTCCTTATCAGAGTGAAGCAGAGGCTATGGTGGGTGAGGGGGTCGTGTGGACAGTCGTAAGGGCCCTGCATCTTATGCTGTGCGAGGTGGAAGCCATTGGGACCCTCTGGGCGGAGAAGAAGCAAGGTCTGAGTCATGTTTGGAAGGACCACTCTGGCTGCTGCACTGAGAGCTGAAGCTAGGACTCCAGGACTGAAGCGAGAAAGAACGAGGGTGCTGCTGCAACCATCTAGGACGCGGTGATGGCATCCTGGACTGGGCAGGGGGATGAGGGAGGAGAGAAGTGATCTGAGTCTGGACATAGTTGAATCCTGGAGCCAACGGGACTTGGGAATGTTTTGGATCATGACATGCGGGAGATAAAGAAGAGACCATGATGTGAGGTTTCTGAGCCACTGAAAGGGTGGAACTGCTGTTGAATGAGGTGGGAAGAGCTCAGATGGAGATGGTCCTGCAGGACAACCCGAAGATCAATTTGGGAGGTGTCAAGGTCAAGACTCTGTTGGAATGTGTCAGGATCACTCACCCCCTCTTGCACACAAAACAAGACGTCAGCTCCTATGTCAGCCTCCAGCTTGGCGGGGATGACAGCACACCGGGAACCTGGTCCACTACCAGGAGGCGTCAGGGCCACTCAGAAGCCCAGACTTCACTGCACGCAGCCTGCTTATGCAGTAAAACTTCACATGCACTCCACAACTCTGTAATAAATAAACACATTATTTTTAAAAAGGACAAACCAATACCGTTTTTAAAAAAAAAAAATTCTGTCAGACACTCAAGCGGGGTATTGAATAGACAACTGGATGTGACCATCTGTAACTCAGAGAGGACGTCAAGGTGAAGAATTCGTATGTGGAGATTTATTAAAACCCTAAGACCCAAAGGAGATCATCTAAGGGGTGTGTGTGGATTAGAGAAAAATGCCCACTAGCCAAGTCTTCGGGCCACTTTAGAAAGCAGAGTTAGGAGGAAGAACTAACACAAACAACAAAGATGGAAAGGCAGGAGACTTCCTGAGAGTCAGTCCTGCCCGGAAGCCGGGCACAGAGGTGCCAAGGAGTAAGGAGAGAGCGACCCTGTCACACATGGCTCCAGTTCAGGCAAGAAAAGGACAGATGAGGGTCCTGTGAACTCGATGGACGCTGACAGCTGGAAGGTTCATCCGACTGGAGAGCGAGAGGGAGAGGAGAGAGGGAAGGACAGAGCAGACACGTGAAGAACTAATCACCAACATGTGCTGCATTTCACGAAAACTGTGAATCTGCACATCTAACTTGGAGTGTGCTGAGCTGTTTGTTTAAGTTTTAAGATACGGGGGAGACTCCGAGATGAATTCTGCCTTGTGTCTTGGCAGGTTTTCCAAGTAATGACACATAGTACAAATTCATTACAAGTATCTCCAGCATACATCTTCCATAGTTTTTATGGTTGTTGCTTGTTTTTGTTTTGTTTTTGTTTTTGTTTTTGTTTTGAGTTGGAGTCTCACTCTGTCTCCCAGACTGGAGTGCAGTGGCTGCTCCCAGCCACCACAGCCTCGACCTGCTGGGCTCCGGCGATCCTTCCGCCTCAGCCTTCCAAGTAGCTGGAACTACAGGCGCGCGCTACCACGCCCTGCTGATTTTTTTGATTTATTGTAGAGATGAGGTCTCGCCAAGTTGCCCAGGCGGGTCTCGAACCCGCGGGCTCAGGCAATCCACTTACCTCAGCCTCCCAAAGGCGCGGGATTACAGGCCGAGCCACCGAGCCCGGCTTGTTGTTTGTTTTTTAACCATTTCCCTATTGATTGTTGTTGAGATTGTTCATAGGTTCTTGTATCCCTGGAAACACAGGTATCTTTGCACCTACCCGTAGAAATGTTTATTCTCTGAGAAGTCGAAGGTCTAGAAGGAATTGCTTTGATTGACCAAGGTGCTGGTTGTCTGTGTGCTCCTCGAGGCTCTCCCCAGCCCAGCCATCATCACCTCTTTCTCAGGTGTCTGCGGTGTTCCCCAGCTGGTCTTCTGTCTTCCGCTGACACTCACCCCCAGGCTGTGATGCTCAGAACAACCCGTTGGACCAGGTGGCACGTCTGCCCAAAGCCCTCCATTGATGTCTTCGGTCATTCAGAGGAACTATGCCCTTCTGTGGGCTGCACGTCCTTGTGTAACTTGCACCTCCTTCATGTTCTTGGCCTCAGTCCCCCAACTAGTTCCTCATTTACCTGACTCCGTCTGCTCAGATCTATTTGCTTTATGAAAAAAACAAAAATCCATATTTGGTCTCAGCTCTTCCTCTTGTTTCTGCTGCCCTGAATCCCCCTCACCCCCCACCCCCGCAGAGGTTTACTCAGCATGCTCACTCCTATCTCTTTTTCCAAACTGGCATTTTATCCAGTAGACATTTGCCTCTGTGTGTCTTTTCGTCCGCCCCACAGAGACACTCCACCGATGGGTTAGAATCGTACCTGGCACACAGAAGTCACTCAATGAGTGTTTGTTCAATGGATGGATGAGTAAGACTTTCCTTCCCTGTGTCATCTCTGTTTACATTTTTTTTTTTTTTTGAGTTGGAGTCTCACTCTGTCGCCCAGACTGGAGTGCAGCGGCCGCTCCCGGCCACCGCAGCCTCGACACTGCTGGGCTCTGGCGATCCTTCCGCCTCAGCCTTCCAAGTAGCCGGAATTACAGGCATGCGCTACCACGCCCAGCTGATTTTTTGATTTATTGTAGAGATGAGGTCTCGCTGCCCAGGCGGGTCTCGAAGCCGTGGGCTCAGGCAATCCACTCACCTCAGCCTCCCAAAGGCGCGGGATTACAGGCTGAGCCACCGAGCCCGGCTTCTGTTTACATTTTGATGACACAAGCAAAGTGAAAATGCAAGAGTCACCTGGAGGCAGATGCATCCCAGAAGGCTCTCTGAACTTAACGTACATGGCAGCATCACCACATTTCACCAGCATCAGCTTCTCCTCGACTTTGCAGGAGACGTCCCTACTCCCATGAAGTTATGCATGCCCTGGGACTTCTCAGCTCACGGAATGTAGGATTTGCTTGCGCTGGGCTCTGCGGTCTCCCTTTGTCCTACTTTGGAAGCCTCTGTGATAAGCAGGTGGACTGATGTGACATCACCTGCAGGCCCCCACCCCGGAGAGAGTACCTCGGGATGGAGAAATGTACCCTTGTTATTTCAGTCACTCATTGCCAGGGGCTGTTACTTAGTGAAGCAGACACTGACCTGCCCTGACTGATACGATGTGACACTCTGTGAAACACAATGGGGCTTCGGTGCGGTTGTAGGTATGAGAGTCCTTACAACGCTCAACATGGATAAGACAAAATGTCCTCGTGGGAAACTGTCCCCTGGGAGACTCCGAACAACTTACTTGGTTCATCAGTGCGATCAGTCTCAGAAACCAAAGCAGCATTTAGTTCATGCTTGACAATGGACATTTCAGGATGAATCGAGTCCCTTTCCATGGCTTGACTGGGTCTCCTAAGCAAAAAAAAAAAAAAAAAACACTTCAGAGGGTACAGATTCATTTTTTACCTGTGTGATTTCTTGTTTTTGAGACGGCAGCTCATTTTTAATACATTCTTCAAATATTAAAAAACCTGTTACTCCATAAAGGCTTTGACTCAGTGCTTCATTTAGGCGTTAGAACGTTGACTCTAAACCTTTAATGTTACTCAGCTAAGCTGCCTACCTAATCGTATGGTGGGTGCTTAGCCAATATAGTTGAAATGATTTAGTCAAGTAAATAAATATCTCCACTCTTTAAGCAGTGCTTTCCTCATGATTGGACTTGATGAAACCAAAATCACCGCTGTCTTTAATTTGGGTTTAATTATTGAAGGCCAGAGTCCCAAAGGATTTTAAAAATAAGATTGCATAACGGCCAGCAATATGTGAGGGAGTTCTTCTTGTCTTTAACTTGCAATAATACAATCATTTTTAAAGATGAATTCTATAGTGAATATTTGTTATACAACATGACATATTTTATTATGTATACATGGAGGGGGAACCCCCCAAAACCTGGAATTATCATTTGGAGGGCAGGTCCCTTGTAGTACAGGCTTCCCCTGCTAGGGAAGTGTTCCAGAAACCCATTGGCACCTGTGTACCTGCTAGTGTAAGGGGCTATATTCAGCCTCAGTGAATTTTTTTTTTTTTTGGAGGTTCTTTCAGCATGTTTGCCCATTTCATGATGGGTGACTTATGAGTGCACCTGTCCATACTGCGTTAAGTATTCAGCAGTTTTTGACCCAAACCAGCAGGACTCCCCGGCCCTACCCTCCCTATGCGCTGGATCTTGTCCTGTGTGACTTTTTTGTTTGTTTGTTTATGTCTGTGAATGAAAAAAAAGTCATCAGCGGGAAACATTTTGCCAATGTGGAAGAGGTGAAACAAAAATCGGCAGAACCACTGAAAGGCATCAACATTGACAAGTTCAGAAATTGTTTTGAGCAGCGGAAAAAGTGTCTCAATAGGTGTATTATGTCACACGGAGAGGACTTTGAAGGTGACTGGCATTCAAACATGTAAGAATAAATACACAATCTTTTAGAAATAGATTCTGGGGTTTTTTGGTGCCCCCATATATGAATATTTATATATATGTTTTATATATATGATATCGATGATATGGGAAATGGTAACTATATCTATCTACATAGATATACAATCATTTTTAAAGATGAAGTTTATTGTGGATATTTGTTATACAACATGACATATTATATATATGAAAGGGAAAAAAAAAAAAATATATATATATATATATGAAGGGGGACTCAAAAAATCCAGGAATGATCTTTTGGAGGATGAACTCCTTGTAGTCCAGGCTTCCCTTGCCAGGTAAGTATGCTAGGAATCCATCGGCATCAGTGTACCAGCTAATGTTGTTGTGAGAGGCTGTGTTTAGCCTCATGTCTATAAGTAACTACAGTGAACAAGTTATCATGGCCTCCATCTCACCTACCTCCTCATCTCCCCCGTGGCATGAGCAGCCCTAGTCTACTCATCTCACAAAATGTGGTTTCCACCTCACGAAAAGACATTCCACACCATCACCACAATTTCCCTACATCAGCATCTCCCAGATGAAGAGAGTAACATTTCACTTAGGCAAGGGTTTTCCGCACTCCTTGGTGTTTCCCTGGAAGCCTCCATATCTGCCTTTCTGCAGATGTGAGGCTCAGATAGATCTCAGGTACTTTTTAAACTGAGATTGATTGATGGTCTGTGCTGAAGAGGAGTCAGAAGTAAACTGTT
Organism: Carlito syrichta; assembly: GCF_000164805.1. NCBI lineage: Eukaryota > Metazoa > Chordata > Mammalia > Primates > Tarsiidae > Carlito > Carlito syrichta. The sequence continues at coordinate 221,490 of NW_007247302.1, read as the reverse complement.
GGGGAGCTCCATCCCTCCGGTTGCACATCTGACACGCAGGAGGGGTCCCACGGCTGGTTCCACGTGTTTGGCTTGCACATGGATCCTTAACCCATGGCAGACAGGAGCACTTCTGAATCAGCAGCTCAGAATGCATCTCACTTAAAGATCAAAACTTGTCTTCATCCTACACCCCTCAGGAGAGCTCTCACACCCGTGCCACAGTTCTGGTTTAAGAAGCTCTTGGTTTAATTATTTCTCTAAAACCTTCATTGATTTATTGTCTCATTTCTCTGAGCCTAAGCCTTAGTTTTCCCATAAAAATTAGCACAATAATTCACAGATAATGGGTTCAAAGAATTGGCTTCTAATTAAAGCACAGAGAAAGGAAGGCAAGTCGAAGGCAGAAACAAACTGGAAACATCTGAAATATGACTTCTTCGTTGATTCCTTTCACATCAACCCGAGTTTTTGTTTTCTTTTTCCTGTCCTTTAGAATCTCAGTCAGTATTTTATAACTGGTTAGTGGCGCTGAACTCGAGTTAGTGGGATGTGGTCATCATTTAAAAACAAATGAAGCAGCATGACACGGCACGGTCAAGAGAACGGTAACGAATGACATGATTGAACACAGGATGGTATGGGGTCGGACAGAAATACCAGAATGCATTACAGGCAGAACATGCAGTAGTTGGTGTTGTTTTCTGAAGTTTTGTTTCAGTTCTGTTGTGTTTGCATGTGTGCACGCCTGCATGTACCTTTGTGTGTGTTGGGTTGCAATATCAAATACCCAATTTCTGTGTGTATGCATGAATGTATGGTGTGTGTATATGTGTGTGCCTGCATGTATCTGTATCTGTTGGATTTTAATGTCAAATACCCAATTTCCCTGTGTATGTATGTATGTATGTATGTAGTGTTATCCGTGTGTGTGTGTATTCATGTATCTGTGAGTATTGGGTTACAATGCCAAATATCCAATTTGTGTGTGTGTGTATATGTATGTTGTATGTATGCATGTCTTTGTGTATCTGTGTGTTGAGATGTAATGGTAAACACCCAATTTCCAAGTGTATGTATGTTGTATGTATGAATGTGTGTATGTATGTTGTGTTATCTGTGTGTGTGGGCCTGCGTGCACCTGGGTGTTGGGTTGTAATGTCAAGTACCCAATTTCCATGTGTGTGTTGTATGTATGTTGTGTGTATGTTGTGTGTATGTGTACCTGCACGTATCTGTGTGTTAGAATGTTAGTCAAATACCCAACGTCTTGCCATGGTCGAAGTTAGGAAAATGGAAAATACCCTGGTTCACATGGTCGGTGTCACCTGGGAGGACTCTTCACTCCTCCTCCACCAGGACTGGCCACAGCAGCACAGCCAGGGAGATCATGTCAGCACATTTACTGGAGTGGGAAGGACAGTGACGCAGCTCGAGTGTGGTCATCAGGCTGGCGCTGTGTGAATATGGGCACAAGACACAAGCTATTTTGATGCTGGTCGTGCTGGGGAAGAAAGCAGAGAGGGACACGGCACCATCGGGCAACCACAGGGGACACTTACACTGTCAGGTACCAAGAGGACACACTACACTTTCGGATTCTGCTGAGCCAAACACAAAACCGCTCCTGGCACCACTCTCCTGAGACGCAGAATCCAGAGCGCTCCCAGCCACGCTCCTGCTTTTGCCTGTGCACAGCTCGGGGAGTAACACACTGTCGAACCCACCTTGAGATGCCGCTCTGTTCTTTTTCGTCTTTTTCTGAGGACCTCCGTCTTCAAGATATAACCTCTGCCCTTGACCTGAGCCTTACTCGGGGCGAAGCATTACATTCACGGGCCAAATGCTCACAGCAGACCATCTCGCACATGTGGGACTGAAAATGTCCATGTTGCACCACTATGAACGTGGAGAGATGCTCACCTTTAGCTAATACTCTTTGTTTTCTGACATGGACTGCAAGGAAAGTCAGGCACCACTCACACACGCACTCCTCACTCGACTCAAGTGTAATTTAAGGCATAATGGGATGTTACAGCCAATATTTATTTTTTTCCTTTCATTAGATGAATAGTATTAAATTGGGATCCTTGAGAAAATTGTGCCCACGGTATCCTATTTGAATGTATTTTGAGCTCAAGACTCACTCAGGCAAATTTTCATCATATGCACATCACCATCATTATGCAAATAAGAGCATCCTCACTGCGCGCAAGTGTAAAATGGATGTTTGTTTTTATGATGATGAATTATCTCTCCCGGTAGCCGTCTGCAGCGTGCGGTTCAGAAATCCATGTAGGATGCGTTTGTTTTTCAGACTTTCTCGTTGGTTTCAACATACATCCATCGCCAATGTGGGCAACGTGGGGGTCTCTCTTTCTTTCCACGCCCAGCATCTAAGCTTCTCTGTTGAAGCTTCCCTGGGTTTTTTATTGGTCCTTGGGTTTATATAGAACAGCATGTCTACAGAACACTTTTTAGAGCTGACTTGAAAAGCTGTCACTCTACGGTGTGGCTAAACTGGGCAGTTCCCTGCTCCCTTTCAAAGTCTTCTATGTTCTTTGCTGGGAACCCAAGGACTTACTAGAATCCCCCAAAGAAAGAAAGGGATACGGAGTGATGGGTTATTTTACTGTCCTGCAAACTGGATAACACCGGTCCTGACAGACATTATTAGCAAAGAAGGCTTCCTGAGTAAACAGTGTCTGACGCATGGTTTCTCATTTAATCCTCTCGAAATCTTCCAAAGAAGCTACTGTTGTCCATTCTATGCTGAGCGTGAGGAAACCTGGACCTGGGGAAGTTTAACAATCTGCTCAAGCTCGGCCAGCTCATACATGGTCGAGTCAGGACTCGGACCCAGGCTCCTGCTTCCACAAAGCTCCAGCCCTGAGAGCCACCATTCCTGGGGGGTGACCTGCACCCAGAGCTGGATTCAGGAGTCTGGAGCAAAGGAGGATGTCTGTGGAGGAAGGGGTTAAGGGAGACCCCCTGGTGAGGCGCATGTAGGACAGCCATGCCGTTTCCATGCAGGAAGACAGGTGAACCTCTCTTCTCTTGGAGGTGGAGGCAGTGATCTGGTGGCTGGGAGGAGGAGAAGGACAGCTGAGGGCCAGCCCGTGCTGAACTCTGACCTCAGCAGAGAGAGCTCATGTCCATGAAGGGAGGCTGACAGTTGGAGCCAAGAGGACAGGCCCGGTTTTCAGAAGACCTGAGGCAGGAAAGATACATGGAGACTTCCACGGCCCGGCCTTTTCTGATTCCTGGTCTTCTCTCTTTCCCTCGCTCTTTCTGTTTTTGTTTGTTTGTTTGTTTTGAGTTGGGGTCACAGTCTGTCGCCCAGGCTGGAAGTGCAGTGGCATGATCACAGCTCACCACTGCTTCAACTGCCCTAGGTTCAGGCGGTCTTTTGTCTCAGCCTTCCAAGTTAGCTGGGACAACAGGCATGTGTCACCAAGCCCAGTTAATTATTTTATTTTCTTTTTGTAGAGATTAGGTCTCTCTATGTCGCCTAGGCTGGTCTCGAACTCCTGGGATCAAGCAATCCTCCTGTCTCAGCCTCCTAAGATGCTAGGATGGCAAGTGTGAGCCACCGTGACCAGAGTCCGTCTCTTTCCATCTCCTCCCTCCACTCATAGGTCTGGATTCCCATTAATTTATCCTACTCCTGAAAAGGACAGGGCTGGAGTGAGAATCTCAACCATTCTAGAACATTCCTGGACATCTTCTTTCTTGAGGGACCTGACTGCAGTAGACACTTCATTCTTGGGAACTCAGGACTTTGCAACTTTCTTCTGGAGATAACACCCTTCCTTGCTGGGGATGGCCATTCTCCCACTGGCTACCGTCCAGCGGACTGCTGACCTAGACCGTCTGCTCTTTCTTAGTCTGTTGGTGTGTGACTTCGGCTCCCTCCCTGGCGTTCAAGTCTTGAACACAGTGACAAAAAACTCAAGAAAGGCCAGCATTCATTCATTCCAGAAAGACCCTAGCGAGGTGATCTAGTGCTCCCTGCTACCAGGACCTCCTGGGTGACCTTCTTCCAGGTATGTCCAGCTTCCTGCCAAGCCTGTGAGCATCACATCTGCTGCCTGGACTCACCCTACGGTGTCCAGCATGTCCTTCTTGAAAGTCAACGGGAAGAGGCAGGTTCATTGAGCAGGAGCAGGAGAAAGCCACCCCGGGTCGGGGAATGGTCAGGCTTCAGGGTGTCGAGATGTTCCCTTAGGAACGAGCCACCCTGTCCATGACAAGTGGTCCTTTATTCCGGCCCTATGGCAGTGGAGGAGGAAGCAAAGGGGAAAACCCTGCCAGGCACTCAGTCCACCTCCCCTGAGAACTGCACCCAGGGAACACTGGAGGGGGGTCAACCCAGGCCCCACGAGAAACTCCAGGGTCCTTTGGACCCAGGATGTGAGGAGGGAGAGGAGTACTTGGGTGGGGGGTGAGAAAGGAAGTGAGCAGAGGAAAGGGGAGTGCTTTGCTGGACAGGGAGACCCAGACATGGATAGGGTGTCATAAAGACTATTTTAAACCATCGTATTGGGGTATGACGTACAAAATTAGCCCAGACAGCTTGGTGAGTTTGGAGATAAGCGGACATCCATGAAACGAAAGGTTAGTTTTGTTTATTTTTCAGAAATTCTTTCTCCTCCTATAAGCTGGTATAGTTTTCAACCTGTCTGTAAGATTAATTGTGCAGAAAATTGTGTGAATTAATTGCTTACATCGCCAAAAGGTCAGTAGAAAACAGGGGCTGCTTTCCAATGGTGTAGTGTGCCATGTGGGTTGTACTGGCTGCTTGGTACTGCTGTGCTCAGAGCTGCAAACTACTCTCATCCTGCAGTGCAGCCCAGACCTGTGGGGGGCCAGGGGTGGAAGCCCATGTGAGTCAGACCTCCCGTTTAACTCATGACCTTTTATTTTTCTAAAGGCTGAGAATATTGTAAAAGCAATGGTGAAAATTTTCACTTTTCATGAGTTTGTTTTTCCCCCTTTTTTTTTTTTCCTTGAATCAGGATCTCACTCTGTTGCTCAGGCTGGTGTATAGGGGCACGATCACAGCTCATAACAGCCTCAATCTTCTGGGCTCAAGCGATCCTTTCACCTCAGCCTTCCGAATAACTGGAACTACAGGTGCACACCACCATGCCCAGATAATTTTTTTAAAAATTGTTTTTGTATCACCAGGCACAGTGGCTCACACCTGTAATCCCAGCACTTTGGGAGGTGGAGGTGAGAAGATTGCCTGAGTCTAGGGGTTTGAGACCAGCCCAGGCGACTTAGTGAGACTTCGTCTCCACAATAAATAAAATAATAATAATTAGCCGGGTGTGGTGGTGCATGCCTGTAGTTCCAGCTACTCAGAAAGCTGAGGCAGAAGGATTGCCTGAGCCCAGCAGGTGGAGGCTGCGGTGGCCATGAGTGTGCCACTGCACTACAGCCTGGGTGACAGAGTGAGACTCTGACTCAAAAAAAAAAATGCAAATATAAAAATTTTATTTGTAGAGATGAGATCTCGCTCTATTGCCCAGGCTGGTCTCGAACCTCTGAGCTCAAGCTACCCTCGTGACTCGGCCTCCGAAAATGCTGAGATTATAGGCGTGAGCCACGGTACCCGGCTCATGAGGTTTTTTTAAATGTGGGTTGAGGGGATAATGTAAGTATGTCTTCTTAGTGCCTCATCTGCCCAATTTCAGCACCAAATTTCCTTTGTGGATCTATCTTGGTTGCACCTCACGTGGTCCAAGGACCAGACACCAGGGGCTGGCTGACAAAACAGTGTCCTCCTGGCCATAGTGACAGACCCTACGAGTCACGTGTCCATGGCAGATCCAACCAGAGTGATGTTCGGGGCTTCACAAGAGCAGCCTCTGCCGTCATGGTGCCTGGGGGAGCTGAGAGCCCATCTGAGCATGGAGTCTGCACAGAAGTCCCACTAAGACAGGGAGAGGGAAGTCACACCTCCATGACAGCATCTGACCCAGGCTATGCTGCATGCACAGCCAGGTCCGAGCCTTCTCAGTTACACAGTTTCATAATCATCTTGCTCTGTGTGCAGGGTGCCTTGTGTTGGGAAAGTTTCATTTCTAAGTGAAACATAAACGGCAAAAGTTAACATTTGAGGTTTGGCTTGAGTGATTTTCTTGATGCCAAGAAGGAAGGATGACTCATTTTTTTTTTTAACTCACCTCGGTGTCACCTGCTGTCTGCAGTCTTGGCCCTTGAATTCACAGAGAGATGAACCAGGGTCCTCAGCTCAAGGGCAACAAAATTCAGCCACAAGACAGTCACACACACAAGCGAGTTTTTACCCTAACTGATAAGTGACAGCACACTTTGATTTTTCAAGAGAGAAGGGAGAAGATAGTGGCTTCAGAAGAAAAAACGAACATCATCTTCTCTCCGCTGTGATATACTCTGTGTCTCTCCCGTATATTAATTGCCACAATAACAATTAAATAATTAATAGCATCCTAAGCTTAACTACTCATGACCATTTCCCTCGCCTGCTGGATATTAACTGCACTGGGACACAACTGGTGTCATCTAATTCGCTGTTTCCCTTGGGCGTCGTAGGATATCAGGGAACATGTGTTGCAAGACGAAGAAACCAGGCTTGGTGATATTCAGTCACTTGTCCAAGATGACACACGGAGTAAATTGTCTGAGCTGTCACTAAAGCCTCCTGTTCACAACCTCTAGGGTGTGAGGCTTCAAGGGAAGGAGAGGACAGGGCACCCAGGACTCATCCAGATGGAAGTCGGCACACAGCTGGAGTACGGATGACGACAGAGAAGAAGTATATTGAAAAAGTTCTTGGCTGGGCGTGGTGGCTCACAATCAGTCATCTCAGCACTTTGGGAGGCCAAGGTGGGAGGATCACTTGAGCCCAGGAGTTCGAGACCAACCTAAGCAACAAAAAAATTTTTTAAAAGCCAGTAGTGAGCCGGGCTTGGTGGCTCAGCCTGTAATCCCGCGCCTTTGGGAGGCTGAGGTGAGTGGATTGCCTGAGCCCGCGGGTTCGAGACCCGCCTGGGCAAGGAGACCTCATCTCTACAATAAATCAAAAAATGGGCCGGGCGTGGTAGCGCGTGCCTGTAATTCCGGCTACTCGGAAGGCTGAGGCGGAAGGATCGCCGGAGCCCAGTGGGTCGAGGCTGCGGTGGCCGGGAGCGGCCACTGCACTCCAGTCTGGGCGACAGAGTGAGACTCCGACTCAAAAAAAAAAAAAAAAAAGCCAGTAGTGGTGGCATGCACCTGTAGTCCCAGGTACTTGGGGGGCTGAGGCGGAAGGATCACCGGAGCTCAGGAGTTTGAAGCTGTGGTGAGCTGTGAGCATATTGCTGCACTCCAGTCTCGGCAACAGAGTGAGACCCTAACTCAAAAAAAAAAAAAAAAGGAAAGAAAAGAAAAGCTCCCAACAAAACTGATGGGCTTTGTTGAAGGTCACAATCTAAGAGAACACAGGGTGGGTGGAGAATGTGCTGTGTGAGTTTCAGCCAAGACTTCAAGGGGACCATCATGACCCAGGAGATGGGAGGCAGCCTTTGAGCATCCCAAGACAGCAGTGGGGTCAGGGTGTGTGCTCAGGAGATCAGTTTCAGCAGAGAGGGCTGCTCAGGACACGTTTCTGGAAGAGGTTCTGGTTTCCCCAGGGCAGGAAGAAGAACAAGCTCCCATCAGGCATCTGAAGGCGCATGGAGAAAAGCATGGATCAGGACCTTAGTCTGAGCCTGACCTGGGAAACCAGTCCATCTCCTGCACCTTACATGGGAGCAAAATGTGGGGTTTACAATTGTTAGAAGAACTGAAGTGCCAGACAAAAGATGTGTGGAAGCCCAAGGGAGCTGCCATGACGCCAGGGCCTGAGGGACCACAGGGAACGGACACAGGGTTCAGGCAGTGGACGTGCCCAAGTGGACGGCTTCAGGGTGCCCTCCCTGCAGAAAAAGCACACAGCACCCCTCCTCCGCCTCCGACCCGTGCACCTGAACACTCTGCTGGTCAGTATGGTCAGAGCCAAGGGGCCAGGGGTCCTGGGAGGAGGAGACTTCAGGGTCTCCACACAGCCACAACAAAGAAAAAAATCATGTCTTTTGCAGCAAGAGGGATGCAGCTGGAAGCTGTTATTCTTAGCAAATTAACCCAGAAACAAGATCAAATTCCACATGTTCTCACTTGTAAGTGGAGCTAAACACTGGATACACACAGGCATAACGATGGAACGAACAGCAGACACCGGGGACCCCTGAAGGGGATGGGAGGTTGATAACTACCCCCAGGTGCTGTGCTCACTATTTGGGTGACAGACTCAGTCGAAGCCCAGACCTCACCGTCATGTATTACACCTGCTTAACCACCTGCACGTGTTCCACCTGGATTTAAAAAAAGAGAAAGAGAAAATGTAAAGGATCAAGTCTCCCTGGGACAGAGCAGGGAAGTGGGGGCAGAAAGGGTCTGAGTGGGTTTGAGGAAAGTGCAGAAAGAGAGAGACCACACTCGCCATTTGGATGGCCAGGAAGGCTGGAATTCAATTCACTTGCAAGTCGAAGGCTTGCCTGGAACAGAGGTACTTAAAGAAAAATTACTGGAGAACCCCATTAGTGCCCAAATGTGTTGTTATTAGGTAATAATTAAACAGGAAAAGAAAATGCAGCGATTATGGTCATACAGTGTTAAAACGTAAACAATGCCCCATGGAATCTGTTTCCTTTTTTTTTTTTTCTTACTTAGCTGAAGGCCCCAAAGCTTTTGGAATGCAAATGCTGTTTATTCAACACATTAGGCAAAGCAATTCAAATTATTTATTAATGGAGTTTATTTAATTTGATATCTTGGGAGCCTTCTGTACATGTCTCATGTCATTTGGGAAACAGATCTTTGTTTTTCATTTTTGTTCCTATAAAACAAGTTTGAAAGTGAATTATTCATAGGATTGTTTAGTTTGGGGGAAGTTTAATTATTTTGAGGCCATGTGTCATTTTCTCTTCCTTTATTGAGACTGCCAGAAGTCAATTAGCCATCCCTGAATGAAATACAGCATACATCTCATTACTATCTGGCTTAATATTTTGTTTTTCTAGATTTCTTTTTATTTATGGTAATAGCTTTTATTAAGGTAAGTGATTTTACAGATGTTTTGTAATCCATATGTGCCCTTTCTAGTCAGTGAAAGATGACCATGACCATGCAATTGTTTCTTACAAAAAAAGGTTTCTAGATTGTAACCTTCCTGAGAGCAGGAATCACATTTTAACTGAAAAAAAAAAATACTGATTAACATTTAAGGGTATGGACTTATGTGTAAATAACAGTGTGGTGCAAGTTACAAAATGGCCTGACTTAATTCTCACACTGAGACTGCAAGTTAGGGGTTGAGAGAGAGATTCAAGGTCATGCTTTGATGCATTGGCTGTAGCCATTTCAAATCCTGTTGTTGGAACCATGAGTAACTCTGTCATGTTATTAATAACCTCCCCAAATCTAGCATAGTGAATCACAATCATAATTACTGAGTAAGATTTTATTTTATGAATGAATGAAAGAAGAAACATGGTGGGCTGGGCTCAGCGGCTCAGCCTATAATCCTGGCACTTTGGGAGGCTGAGGTGAGTGGATTGCCTGAGCCCTTGGGTTCGAGACCAGTCTGTGCAACTTGGTGAGACCTCGTCTCTACAATAAATTTTTAAAAAATGAAATGAGCCAGGTATGATAGCACACACCTGTAATTCTGGCTATGTGGAAGGCTGAGGTGGTAGGATCGCCAGAGCCCAGCAGGTTGACACTGGGGTGGTCGTGAGTGTGCCACTGCACTCCAGTCTGGGCAACAGAGTGAGACTCCAACTCAAAAAAGAAAGAAAGAAAGAAAGAAAGAAACATGGTGGTAAAGACATGGTTCTGAGCTACTCCCAAGAAAGGATACAGTGTCAAGTTTGCTCTTAATGCCCACAGACAATTTGTTGGCTTATTAGTTAGGACACTTGGTTACAAGTGACAGAAACTCAATTTAAACGAACTTAAGCCAAAAAGGCAACTCAGTTCATACAACCATGAAGGTGACAAGAAGCATGAGCTTCAGGCATGGCTAGATTCAGGTGCTTGAACAACGGCCGGATCCCTTTTCGTCTCTAGGCTTTCTGTTCCGGAGTCATTTCCATTTGCGGGCAGCACATCCCCTCGTGACGCAAAGGTGACAAGCTGAGCTGCTAAAATCTACCTTAGCACCTCTTAGCTGCCCCAGTCCCTCTTCTAGTGGCTCCAGTCAGAGACCCAGGAGGAAGAGTTCTGACTGCATGCCTGCTTCCAGCCCTTCCTGGCCACGTGGACTAGAGGTCATACAGGGCTGAGCGTCCAAGCACCAGAGGCAAGGTCAGCACCACCAACCTGCTTGGTTTGATGGGAGGAAGCAGGGTGTTGCCTTAAACGAACGATGAGGTTTTGCTCCTGGATGGACCCAGTGTATGTAAAACACACTCATGCTCACTTGCTGAACTGGGAAACTGTGTTTAAGATGCGTGTCAACAGCAAGAACCTGGAAACAACCATCTTGCCCATCAAAAGAGGACTGGATTAAAAAAATGTGGTACATATACACGATGGAATACTTTGCAGCCATAAAAAAGAACAAAATCATGAATTTCGCAGCAACCTGGATGGAACTAGAGTCTATAATCCTGAGTGTCCTCTCACAGAAACAAAGATCATAGTATCACATGTTCTCACTCATATAATGGACCTTGAACATCCAATGTAATACTATAAGAAAATGACTGAGTGTTGCAGCTCTTTTAGAATTTGTCTAGCAGGAAAAAAAGAAAAAAATAAATAAATAAATAAATAAATTTTTAAAAGAAAATGACTGACGGTCCTGGGAAACTATGGGGGGGAGGGAGATGGGATTAACAGTAGCAAATATCTGTCTGGGGATGGGGAAACACCTCTTATCAACAGGGTGCCTGAATGAAACGTAATTGTACACCTAACCCTTAACTGTACCCCACAAAACCATAATAAAAAATATTGATTATGAAAAAAAAAAAGAGATGCGTGTCATTTCTGATTATATCGTAAGCCCTCGGTGTTTGATTCACTCTTCCAGAAGATTCCAGCACTCTGCATTGTCTTTGTGTCACGCTCTCCGTAGGCCGGTCTGGGGTGTAGGTTGAGAATTGTCTTAACTTCTTTTCAGTAGTTGTGCTCCGTTATGACTCACTGCTGCTACTGTTGTTGAAATGGGTGCCTGGGATGGGTGCCGAGAGCCTGGGCTTGGGATGGTGTCCTATTTGCCTGACTTGTCATGTCTGCAACTTTTAGCCACAGACTTGAAGGTGGTCTTGAGGGAGAGAAGGCGTCATTCTCACAGAGCTGAGACCCTTTCCCTCTCCTATGCTTCCTTCTTCTCGGGGCGAAATGTCCACCACAGCCCGCCTCCTCGCGTGCACAGACGTGTCTGCTACAAGTATCCAGGATGATAAGAAACAGGATATCGCAGGCATATGGTTAAAGATGCCAGCAGTTATTTCATGGGGATTTCTTAGTCTTGGACACCCTGGCTTATCCCAATCCTGGTTTCTTCCCCAGCTCAATGCCTGCTTCTGTGAGAAGTCCATTTTCTTTTTTCCATGTAACCTGTTGTCTCCAGGGCCAGCCCAAACAATCTGGATTTTTTTGAAGGGGTGGGGTGTTCATCCCTGAAATACAAATAAATATGCTCCTTCTGTGGTAATCTGCCACATCATCCTCCAGTTTTGCCTAACCATCTTGTGTGTCCTCAAAGTGACAGGGCATTCATGGCTCTCAGGATCAGTTTATTAATAGTCAATCCACAAACAGCACCTGTGCCTACCTTCAGCATGGTGCTGGTGGGTACCGAAACTCAAGATATGGCCTCTGACCTCAAGGCGCTCAGGCTCTGGCTGCCAGGGAGGCAAAGTCACATTGGAGGACAACACTGACACAGCTCTCTCACTGGACGCCTCCAGGCAGGAATGGCCCAGAGCAGGGAGAGAGGCAGGGGAACTCCATCCTCTGAGCAAGCAGCATTTATGTTCCCTTTGTGGTTCCTTTTTTTTTGTAATTGAGGTTTAATTTACATGAAATAAAAGTCGCCCTTTTAAAGTGTACAATTCAGTGCTTTTCAGTATATTCAGAGGGTTGTACGATCATCACTGCCACGTAATTCTAAAACATGTTCATCACCCTGAAAAGAAGACTCAGGCTCATGTCTCTAATTCCAGCACTTTGGGAGGCCAAAGTGGGGGGACTGCTTGAGGCCAGGAGTTCAAGGCTGCAGTGAACTGTGATCAAAACACTGCACTCCAGCCTGGGTGACAAAGTGAGATCCCATGACTAAAAAAGAAAAATTTTAAAATAATAAATAAATCAGTAAAATTAAAAATATAAATAAATAAGTCAACACCAACAAAACCCATACCTTCTAGGCATCAGCCCTCCCCCAGTCCCTGGCAGCCACTGATCCGCTTTCCAGTTCTGTGAATTCACCTGCTCTGAACACTTCCCATGGACAGAGTCTGTGGCCTTTTGTGCCTGGCTTCCTTCACTTGGCCGTTTCGAGGCTCATTGGGTTTTTCTCCTCTATCTTGGTTGAAGTGGCTTCACCATTTATTTATTTATTATTTATTTTTTTGAGTCGGAGTCTCTCTCTCACCCAGGCTGGAGTGCAGTGGCATGCTCACAGCCGCCACAGCCTCTACCTGCTGGGCTCAGAAGATCCTCCTGTCTCAGCCTTCCAAGTAACTGGAACCACAGATGCAGGCTGCCATGCCCAGATAATGTTTTGGTTTATTGTAAAGACAAAGTCTCGCCAAGTTGCTCAGGCTGGTCTCGAACCCCTGGGCTCAGGCAATCCTCTCCCCTCCACCTCCCAAAGTGCTGGGATGACAGGCATGAGCCACCAGCACTCAGCAGCGGCTTCACCATTTAAAAGCCTGCCATGGACCTTGAGGTTCTAGTGGCTTCACACCCCGGCCAGGCTCCTTTTTTTCCTCACAGGTTATCTCTTGCTATTCTAATTTTCATTTTAACCCGTTAGGTGTTAGACTTAACTTTCAATCTAGGATTTCATTTCTCATCTCTCAGTCTCCTGGGTGGTAGCTTCTCCCATTACTTAGATATTGACTCGCACATTCGTTTCGATCACAGTGGAACATTCTCTTGGCACAAGACTAAGACACACGTGAGGCAGGTAGGTTTGATGGCGACCTCAGCACCCTTTCCTGGCAATTCTACCATCATCCCTTTATACAAACAAATCAAGCCAGCCATTTTATCACAGGAGGCTTTCCTTGTGGGGATTTTGCAGGGAATTTTTGTATGTTTGGTGGGAAGTAACGGCAGCCTCCGGAACACTTAAGGAAAGAAACTCACATCCCCAGGGATGTGTCCCAGAGGCAGTTGCACCAGCACCACCACCTCATGGGGACTGGGAGCTGAACGCCACAGTGTCGAGGGCTCCCCAGGGCAGTTCCATCCGCGTTTCTCTGTGGCGTGCCTTCCTTTGATGCTCCCTCTGCCCAGCAGACGGAAGACTCATGACTTGCTTCCAAATCCCAGGTAGCCTGGCTTTCTCATCCTCCAGATCCCCATGTTCCCCTTCTACGTGGCCAAAGGGAGCCTCACATATGCACACATACCTGCCTGCTCCCACTGCAGAAAGAGTTTGGGTTCTTTGGACCCATATAGATGTCTCCAAAGATGTTCCACACAGCGTACCCGGTAGGGGAGAAGCCAAGGGAGGGCGGGAGAAATGGGCGAGGAGGAGGAGAGGTGGAGCAGGCTTGGGCCGAGGGGTCTCAGGGGAAAGCATGGTTTCCAGCTGATGGGAGCAACATAGAGAGCCTGCCGTGTCATCAGCATCCCACGCGAAGCAGCCCCAGTATTCGCGAAGCTCGGGACCAGCCTGCAAATGTCCACGGCTCCCACCAGGCACCCTGTCCACAAGGCCATTCTCCGCCTGGATTAAAAGCTCCCAGGATGAAAGGCCACCTTTCTCTGAAGCCAGCGTCACCTCAATCCATCCTTGGAACAAGGAATAAACAAGTGCACTTGGAAACATAAAGACATAATAAATAAAATAAAAATGGCAGTGGGACCCCGTTTACCTTACAAGTTGCCTCCTTATTTTAATGAGACTCAGTTTATTGTGCCACTTACCCACCATGTGACCAAACAGTATATAATCTTAATAATGTAGCAAGAGTCCAGGGGATTCCTGACGGCCATTGTAAATCTGGGGAGGAGGGCGGGAAGAGGGGTTGCTATTTGTTAAACTAAGATTAAATGTGGCTATTCAAATTCTGCAGTGGGAATCTAGCAGAAAAAGCTTTATTTCTGCCATTGCTCATGAAATGGCTTTGATTAAAACTCTGTGAAGTACAAAAATATTCTATTGTTATGTGCTTGGGTTGTATAGTAGCAAAGAATGAGTTACTCAGAATGAAGCAATTACTTTTAATGAGTAACCTCATACGTCTAAGGATAGAGGGTTAGGAAAGTAAAACGAGCTGGTCTGGGGGATGGCTGCCAACTATTAAACTCCTAATCATTCATCTGGAGTACAATTTCAGGTGAAATACACTCATCATTTGTCTATAATTATGATTTCTTGTCATTAGGATGAGGTTAATGCATAATGAAAATTGTGACTTATTGCCTCATAATGCCCAGAATCTAATAAAGGCTGTTTTACATTTTTTCTGAAGTTTAAACATACTGTTTATATTTCAGTTCAGAGAAGAGAAAGAAATTACTTAATCTTTGGTGCTGGAATAATTGTAGAAAAAAGAAATTATTTCCTCACCTCACACCATACAGCACAATACATTCCAAATAGATTAAAGTTAAGTCTGGCTGGCATGGTGGCTCATGCCTGTAATCCCAACACTTTGGGAGGCAGAGACGAGAGGTTGCCCGAGTCCAGGAGTTGGAGACCAGCCTGGGCAGCTTGACGAGACCTCGTCTCTACAATAAATCAAAAAAATTAGCTGGACTGGGGGCGCATGCCTGTGGTTACAGTTACTTGGAAGGCTGAGGCGGAAGGATTACCTGGGCCCAGCAGGTCGAGGTTGCGGCAGCCATGAGCATGCCACTGCATTCCAGTGGGATTCTGACTCCAAAAATAAAAAGTTAAGTCTGATAAAACCATTAATGACCGCTTCTCAATATGAGCCTTCCCAAGCCTAAGCACAAGGGAAGAGACCAAAAGAATAAGGTTGATGTTTTGACAACATGATGAACAAAAAACAGGAGTGAATTTCTGCATGTCCCAAATACCACAAATACAACTGGAAGGGCTACTGAGCCACCGGAGAAAAATACATGCTGTGTAGGACAGAAAAAGCCTTAACATCTCAATTAGTACTCTCACCAGCCATCCTAACAGATCGGCGTGTCACTGAAGAAATGGAGATTGAAATAGGGACCACGCGCTTAATTCACAGACGCCAACACCAAAAGCACAAGTTATAAAAAGGAGAGGTTTGTATTAGCCAAGAGCCGAGCCGGCGGCCGCTTGCCTGCTGGACCTAACAGTCCCACAGCAAGAGGCCCTGATTAGCTGTAGGGACTTGCTTAAGAAAGGCTAAACCACATTGGGACTTTCCAAGTGGGCTAAACCGCAACATCCTGGAGGCCTTGGTACCTTTCAAGCAATGCAAGTGTGGTTCACAGAAGCGAAAAAAAAAAAAAAAGCTGTTAAACAGTTTAACCTAGCCAGCAAGTGCTGTTGCCAGTTTCCAGGAAGGGAACTTTTTATTTTAACTGTGCAAAGGCTGAGTACATGTTTAGTTTAATTTTTGACATTGTAGATGTTTTTTAAGCCCCCTTTCACAGAACAAGCAATGAGTAGTCAACTGATAAAACAGACTATCAGTATGTGGACACACTTTCTGCTTCCTGGTAGCAAAAACAAGAATATAAAAGCAGAGATACAATTTAAATTCATAATGAGGTGTGAGTTTTTACCCGTCAAATTGGCAAACCCCTTTTAAAAGATTAACACACCGTTATCTTTGGTCAGGCATTTCACAGCATTGGCCTGGTTCATATTTTACAATAATTCTTTGTTGGAAAAAGGGTTATCCTGCATCCCAAGTTTCCGCCCCCTGGATGCCAGCAGCCCCTCCCCGCCCCATATGGCAACCAGAAAGGTCCCCAGACATTACCAAAATTCCACCGTGGAAAATTGTCCCTTGTGGAGAACCACTTTGTTAGAATATGAGGAAACTTGTAGTCTTGTCCATTTCCACCTCAAATTTTCTGGAACAGAGTTGAAAACATTTATAAAAAGATTTAGGAATGTATATCCTCTTTTATCTAACATTTATACTTCTAGTATTTACCTTAAGAAAAATACCTCTTTGGACACTAAAATTTATCTATCATGATATTCAATGTCTGTTCAGAGTTACCATTATAAATCACCTAATCTCAAGAGTAGGGAGTATTTGCTAAAAGAAGGCAAGAAGCTGAATCTCTGTATCTGTGAAAACCATTGACAAATGGAGACAGACAAACCAGCCATAAAAGAAAAAAGATTTAGTGTGTGATCTCACGGCGGGGGGAGGTAGGAGAAACAAAGCATAAATGTGCGTAGACAAAGACCACCAGGACAATGATCTAAATATTTTGCCAAATGGCAGATTATGGCTGTATGAATTACCAATTGCTGGAAACAAGCCCCAAATTTGGTGACTTAAGCCAATATATATTATCTCATTTTGTCTGTGGGTCAGGAATTCTGGAGCCACTTCGCTAGATGCTTCTAGCTCAGGATCTCTCATAAGGCTGGGGTTGGCATGGCGGCTAGGGCCATGATCTCATCTGAAGGCTCAGCCAGGACTGGAGGCTTAGCCAGGGCTGGGAGACCCACTTTTTGAGTGCTTTCTTATGTTGTTGTTGGCAGAGGCCTTCATTTCTTACCCCATGGTTGTCTGTATGGGACTGTTTGAGGACTCTCAAGACACCTGACTTTTCTCGGATCACGTGTTCCAAGAAAGCAAGAACAAGGAGGAAGACAAGGACATGATGCCTTTTATGATCTCGTCTCGGAAGTCACCCACCATCACCTCTGCCACATCCTGTTCATCAGAAGTAAGTCATTATGTCCAGCCTGCACTGAGTCAGAGGAGAAGTAATTGTCATCATTTGAGGGGAGGACTGTAAAAAATGTTTGGAAATATTTTATAACTACAAAAATGCGTAATGTTAGCTTTTCTTCTCGGTGTATTACTCTGTTTTCCAAATTTTTTTTTTTTGTAATCAGAAAAAAAAGCATTTAAATATTTTGAGCTTCCTTTGGCACTGGGTTGTGGTTGGTAGTGGGGAAAGTCTGTCCTGCTACACACATGTGAGTACAGTGTTCCCATATCAGAGGTGAGGACCACCTCGCGATCATAACCAAAGCTCACCCTGGTTAGGTTAAGTTTTAAAAAGACAAACTACTTCAAAAAACAGGCAAGCGGTGTGATCAATAATAGATACCTGAATTAGCTCACGGGGCTGAGCTCATCATCGGGAGAGGGCTGGATTATTAGCTGTGACTTTTGCTTGGCTTGATCCCCAGACCTGTGGACTGAGGCCCAGGAAGACTTCACCCTTGGGTGACTCATGGGCACCTGAGACTCATGCCCCAAGCTGAATGTGTCATCTTTGCCAAGATGAGAGAGGAGCTTAGGTTCCCTGGAGGCTCATTTTTTTCTTAGTTTTTTCAAAGACAGGGTTCAGCCAGTCTGAAGTATCTTAGCAGAGAAACCTGCTGGTGAGATCAGAGCCTGAGCTGAGTCTCCTTCTGACAGGACTGCCTCACTGTGATGTGTGGTTTCCTTGGGTGCTTCTGCCTCACCCACCTTTTTGTTAAAAACAGCATGTTAGAGGCAACATACTTCTAGAGCACGTTTCTGGTGCATCCAGGCCGGGGAAGACCATCCTAATTACTCCCCTTTCTGGAAAATTAAGGGCTCAAGGGATCATACACACTGTTACTTCTTTGCTTATCAGTTACTTCTTTGCTTATCATGAATGAAAACTTGAGGACGTTAGTAGTGTGTGCGTCTTTGCACCCACTGCAAAACTCTCCTGATGGGAATGCCTATGCTTATCTCTCCAAAAACCAAACCTTCCTTCTGCTCCTCATCTTGATAACCAACATCAAAGCAGGGGACTTCAGAAGTGTTCTGATCTCTTCTTTCCCCATCTGTTAATTGAGACTCACATTCGTTCTACTTCTTAAATATTTTTTCAAAAGAACAGACTCAGAAATGGTGGTTCTAACTTCATCATCTCAACCAGCGCCTGATCAAAACAGGTGCCCAATACATATTTGTGAAAGAAATGAAGAGATGGGTGAATGCTGAGTTTAAAAAAAACAAAAAAACTTCTCCTAATTCTGGTGATGTGGAGATATTAAACAGTGATGTGGCCTGAGAAGCCCGTTCTGGTCTGTCGTTTATCTAATTCACTTCACAGTAGTAAGTTACCATGGACTGAGTAACTGATGAGTCGATCTCTTCTGGATGCTCAGCTAAGTGTCCTATATGCATCATCTCATTTTAATGTCACAGCACGCCAGTGAGGAGGGTTTTAGTGTTACCTCCATTTTGTAGATGAGGGAACTGAGGTTCGAAGACTAAAGGTAAACTTCCCAAAGTCCCATCACAGGTACATGTGTCTGTCTGACTCCAAAACTCAGGTACAAGTGCCATCAGGTATGAGTTATGGCTTTTCTCTTTGAAGTGCTTAGTCCTGTTATTTTTATTTTTATTTTTTTGAGTTGGAGTCTCACTCTGTCACCCAGACTGGAGTGCAGTGGCAGCTCCCGGCCACCACAGCCTTGACCTGCTGGGCTCCGGCGATCCTTCCACCTCAGCCTTCCCAGTAGCTGGAACTACAGGCATGCGCTACCACGCCCGGCTAATTTTTTGATTTATTGTAGAGATGAGGTCTCGCCAAGTTGCCCAGGCGGGTCTCGAACCTGCGGGCTTAGGCAATCCACTCACCTCGGCCTCCCAAAGCATGGGATTACAGGCCGAGCCACCGAGCCCGGCTTTGTTGTTCTTTTATGAGCACTTTGAAAATGTTTCTGCTTTCGTTCATGCTTTTGGCCAATCATTTATTCGTGTTTTCGACAAATACCATTTTTTGGAGCTGATGATATGATGGTAATTAATTCCAAGGCAGCCTGACCTCACAGAGCCACCATTCTGGAGGAGGAGACAGATAGACCAGGACGAACACACCACTAAATAGAAAACGTTGCAATTATGGAGGCCGTGGGAAGGAAAGCATCAGGCAGAGGAGACACTTCAGACAGAGCAGTCGAAGAGCCCTCTCTCAGGAAGACTCACGTCCCTGAGACTTAGAGAATGAGAAGCAACCACACTGAAGGCTGGGTAAAGGCCTCCACCTTGGCCCATCAGGTTGACAAACAAAACAGTGTAGAGTGATGGCTTATATAAAGCAAAAAGTGATTTCTCACCATTCTGCAGGCTGAAAGTCCAAACCAAAGTACAGGCACATGTGATGTCTGGTGGAGTCTGACTTTCTGACTCATGGATGGTGCCCTCTCACTGTGTCCTCACATGGTGAAAGAGGAGAGGGGTCTCTGGTGGCATCTTTTATAAGGGCATTAATCCCATCCACGAGTGCCCCACCCTCGTGACCTAATCACCTTCCAAAGCCTCACCTTCTAACACCATCACATTGGGGGTTAGGTTTTAATATATGAATTTGGGGGGACAAAAGCATCCCAGGCAAAGAGAGCAGAAAGAGCAAAGACCTTGAGGTAGGAATAAGCCTGATACATTAAAAAAATATTAGAAAGTAGGCTGAGTATGATGACACACCTGTAATCCCAGTGCTCTGGGAGGCCAAGGTAGGAGGGTAGCTTGAGGCCAGGAATTCGAGACCAGCCTGGGCAATGTAGTGAAATCTCGTTTCAATAATAATAATAATAATAATAATAAATTAAATACAAATTAAAAATAGGGAGTAAGCTAATGTGGCACAGAGGAAGTGAGAGGAAGGTAGAGTGAATCAAAATCAATCAAAGAGGCCAGGCTCGGTGGCTCAGCCTATAATCCCAGCACTTTTGGAGACCGAGGCGAGTGGATTGCCTGAGCCTGAAGTTCAAGACCAGCCCTGGCAACTTGGCGTCTCTACAGTAAAAATAAAAAATTAGCCAGGTGTGGTACCATGCATCTATAGTTTCGGCTACTTGGAAGGCTGAGGCGGAAGAATCACGGAGTCCAGCAAGTCGACGTTGGGGTGGCCATGAGCACACCACTGCACTCCAACCCGGGCAACAGAGTGAGACTCTAAATAAAAAAAAAAAAAAGCCAGGCTCGGTGGCTCAGCCTGTAATCTCGTGCCTTTGGGAGGCTGAGGTGAGTAGATTGTCTGAGCCCACAGTTTCGAGACCCACCTGGGCAGTGAGCCCTCATCTCTACAATAAATCAAAAAATCAGCCGGGTGTGGTAGCGCATGCCTGTAATTCTGGCTACTTGGAAGGCTGAGGCGAAAGGATCGCCGGAGCCCAGCAGGTCGAGGCTGCGGTGGCCAGGAGCATGCCACTGCATTCTAGTCTGGGCGACAGAGTGAGACTCCAACTCAAAAAAAAATAGATCAAAGAAATAGAGAGAAATGTGGATATTTCTAAATATACCCGAAGTCATCAGAATGTTTTAAGCAGAGAGTGGTCTACTCCAATTGAAGGCTTGAGAAGATCATCCTGGTCACTGGGAGCAGATGCCTATAGGTAGGTAAGTGGAAGGGGATGTCCCGATCAGTCAAGGAGGTTGTCACTGTAGTCATGGCAGGAGAAAACAGTGGTTCTTGGACAGAAATAGAGCAACTCAAGCGGGGCTCTGTGGCTCAGCCTATAATCCCGTGCCTTTGGGAGGCTGAGGTGAGTGGATTGCCTGGGTCTACGGGTTCGAGACCTGCCTGGGCAGTGAGAACTCATCTCTACAATAAATCAAAAAATCAGCCGGGCGTGGTAGCACATGCCTGTAATTCCGGCTACTCGGAAGGCTGAGGCGGAAGGATTGCCAGAGCCCAGTAGATCGAGGCTGCGGTGGCCGGGAGTGGTCACTGCACTCCAGTCTGGGCGACAGAGTGAGACTCCAACTCAAAAAAAAGAAATAGAGCAACTCATTCTATGTTTTGGAGGTATAATCAACAAAAGATGCAAGATGGATTAGAGTTGAGTAAAAGCTTAATATTCACCAATGAATTATTACTGAGATTATTTATTCTCTCAAAAATATGTGCTAGTTAGGAAGCAAGTGCTTAAGGTATGTCAGAAGGCCAGAGGCATGCCCTCAGATGGAATGAGATGCTCAGCCTTGTGGGAGCTGTCACCTTCAGCTTGGTCAGCTTAGGGAACCATCTTCTCTATGCCACCTTAGCTTTGACATTCAACCAAGTTAATCACAGTAACAACAGTCATTATTTGTTGGTCACTTAAAATATTAGCTTTCAGCTCCAACTAACAGAATACCAATACCAAACTTAGCAGGTAGGCTTCCTTTCCTTTGATGTCCTAAGTTCTCCAGAGGTAGGAAGGTCATGACCTTAGTTCAGCAGTTCAAGCATTTTGAGCCAAGGCAGGAGGATTGCTTGAGGCTAGAAGTTTGAGACTAACCTGGGCAACATAGCAAAACCTCATCTCTCCAAAAATAAAGTTTTAAAAGTGACCTGAGCATAGTGATGTGTGCCTGTAGTCCCAGCTACTCAGGAGGCTGATGTAGTAAGATTACTTGAGCCCAGAAAGTCAAGGCTGCAGTGAGCTGTAATCACACCACTGCACTCCAGCCAGGACAACAGAGTGAGAACCTGTCTCTAAAAACAAGACAGAAAACATTTTGGAGCGAATGTTTCTGTGATTCTCTTTTCCTCAGGGTGGTAAGGTGGCTGCAGGACTCTGAGCATCACACGCTCCCATGTGTCTCAAAGCTAAATCAAAGATGCCAGACAAAAGCCCCCACAGATTGCATGATCCCACTGACATGAAGTGTCCAGAAAACATATGCTTGTAGAGATGGAAAGTAGATTAATGGCAATCAATATTTTCAAAACTAGAAGGTAACACGATTAGCTCATTAATGTAGTAATATTTTAATTCAATTAACACACATTTATTGGCAGCTGTTACATGACAGTTATCATAGAAATTATGGAGACTGCAAAGAGGAGGAAGACACACACCGTGCATGTCACACATTTTTGGAAGAAGACTGCCAACATGACACATGCATGAAAGAGGTGTGTTCAGAGTGTTGAAAGCACAGAGTGGTGAATGTGAGTCTTCCTGAGCAGTCAGTAGAGGTGTTCTGGGGAATAGAAGACATTTCATTTAAATCTTTTTTTTTTTTTGAGTTGGAGTCTCACTCTGTCTCCCAGACTGGAGTGCAGTGGCCGCTCCC
>NW_007247302.1:181391-199049 GCF_000164805.1 Carlito syrichta | reverse complement strand
TCCCGGCCACCACAGCCTCGACCTGCTGGGCTCTGGCAATCCTTCCACCTCAGTCTTCCATCTAGCTGGAACTACAGGCACGTGCTACCACACCCACCTGATTTTTGATTTATTGTAGAGATGAGGTCTCACCAAGTTGCCCAGGTGGGTCTCGAACCTGCAGGCTCAGGCAATCCACTCACCTCAGCCTCCCAAAGGTGCGGGTTTACAGGCTGAGCCACCGAGCCTGGCTTCATTTAAATCTTTAAGGGGGAGTAAACCTGGCAGACAAATAAGAATGCTGCATTTCCAAGAAAAAAAAAGAAACCATAGATGTCACTGAAATGCAAAAAATTGAAACGTTCAGTCGAGGTCCTGTTACTCACTGTACAGAAAGCCAATCACTGAGACAGCAAGTATTGCCAGAAAAGAAAGATCAGCCAAGGAGAACAGGAGATTCAGTATCAAATTCATCTCCTCATCCCACTGAAGTCAGAGTTTTACATAGTTAGGCAGGAATATAGGGAACAGAAATTGGGGAGGGGTGAGGAAGGGGAGTTGGTGAACAGGAATTGGGGAGGGTGAGGTGGAGGAGTTGGTAAACATGAAGAGTCTGGCATCTCACTGTCTGGGTAGGGTGATCTGGTGAGTTTCAGTTCCTTGATACTATAGGCCAGAGGGTCAGTTTCCTGAGGAAGGAACTCAGATAAGACGAATGTAAATTTCAAGCTTTAAGATTGGTAGGGTCAATTTCTATGTTTATTCCACAAAAGTGTAACTGTTAGTTCTATGGTGAAGTTGGGCTGTTCCACATATACCTGAGTGGAGTTGGGAAAGAGCTCAGTAGCTCCCAGGGACTTCTACTGGATGAATTTGAAATCCTGACCATGTGAAGGAGAGACAGGGAATGGGGTTTGAGAGGAGGCTGGGCTCATGCTACGGGTCTGTGCATTATCCAGAGGGTATGGGGAGAGTCACAAAAGAACATGACCACATTCGTGTTTTTGTAACATCACTGTGGTGATTGTGTGGAGGCTTCAGGGGAATGAGCAGGGGAAAAGAGAATTGAGAGAATCTTCCAGTATCCTACATGGGAGGTAGCAGCCATCTGACCAAAGGAAGTACAGGGCAGAGGGAGACCTGATGCAGGGTCAGGAAAGTTAACACTTACAGATCTTCAAATGAAGTCAGTAGCTGGGAGAACACGTAAGTCAATTTATAGGTTTTTTGTTTTGTTTTTGTCCCTCTGTGTCCCAGGCTGGAGTGCAGTGGTGCAATCATAGCTCTCCACATTCTTCAGCTCCTGGGCTCAAACAGTCTTCTCATCTCAGCCTCCCAAGTAGCTGGCACTATAAGTGCATACCGCCATACCACGTTAATTTTTATTTTTTTATTTCTTGTAGAGACTAGTCCTTTCTATGTTGCCTAGACTGAACTTGAACTCCTGGCCTTAAGTGATCCTCTTGCCTTAATTTCCAGAATTGCTGGGATTATAGGGATGAGTCACCTTGCCCAGCCAGAACATTTTAATTTTAATCATCCAAAGAAAATATCCAGTAGGTCGTTTGGAATTCATTCTAGATCTCAAGAGCAATTTCTTGGGTACATATGGGGTCATGTTTCTCATCTCTCATCGTGGTTTGTGTTTGAAGCCGTGGGGTCAATAAGATGTCAAGGAGTGTATACCGAATTG
Organism: Carlito syrichta; assembly: GCF_000164805.1. Taxonomy (NCBI): domain Eukaryota; kingdom Metazoa; phylum Chordata; class Mammalia; order Primates; family Tarsiidae; genus Carlito; species Carlito syrichta. The sequence continues at coordinate 197,377 of NW_007247302.1, read as the reverse complement.
ATGAAATAATATGTTCTTGGAGGATACATAAGAGTCAAGTAGAGAAAAAGAAAACCACAGATTAATACTGAGAAATAGTCATAAGGGGAGAAAAAAATCCTGTTACAAAACAGGGAGATCATGGCCTCAGAAGGAAAGAAGTAGACAGTGTTAAACGCTACATATCAATAAGACAGATGAGAAATCAAACACATCCTTGAGATTTACAATTAGCAGGTCACTTGTGACACTGTTGGAAATGGTTTCCATAGACTAATGGGGAAAAGATAAATTGCAGTGGGCTGAAGAATGAAAAATCTATTTAGTATTGGCAGATGAAAGACATTTCCAACACAAACCTTAGATCTGACAATGAGGGACAAATAATTATTTGTGTTCTAGGCCCCATTAACGGGCGAGACTTCTACTCTTCTGAAGATTCAACACGAACCAGACTTACAGATTAATGACAAAATGAGTGATCAAACTTGAACATTTGCCAGAGTTGGAAATGTAGCCTTCAAAGCCAATGGAATGTCAATACCCTTTGAAAGAGGGCCATTGCTGATGCAAATTGATGTCACTTATGTGTGTTGAAAGTGTAGCAGAATGCCTGAGCCTGCGGGTTTGAGACCCGACTGGGCAACTTGGCGAGACCTCATCTCTACAATAAATCAAAAATTAGCCAGGTGTGGTAGCGTGCACCTGTAGTTCCAGCTACTTGGAAGGCTGAGGCGGAAGGATCGCCAGAGCCCACTGCACTCCAGTCTGGGTGACAGAGTGAGACTCCAACTCAAAAAAAAAAGAAAGTGTAGCAGAAGAAAGCTCGTATTTTAGAATGACTCTTACGAGTCAAACTTTGTATATCCTCTCTAATTTCATCCATCCTTGAAACTCCAGGCTGCACTGGTCCTCAAGAATGATGAAGGCATGGACATGGAGAGTCATGCTTCATTAGCTTTTGGTTTTTCTCTTACTTGTCACTACCTCTCTCCCCAGGACTCATCTCTGGGGTGAGGTTGGAGAAGACACTGTGGTGTTTGTCATTACTTGATGGCGCTCCACTGCTGAATGGCATTAGCAACTTGGTAATTCACTCATTCACAGGTAAAGCAGCTTAAGAGCAAATTCGGATCTGGTGTCAAGAACAGGAGTCAGGCTCTCAAATTCCCTCAGAGTCCTCTTCCTTTGCTCACTGAAAGCAGACTTACTCTCTTCCATCTGCTTTTTATCAGGTGGGGGGTGGTAACAGTCCATTTTGCGTTGCCATAAAGGAGATCTGAGGCTGGGTCTTTTACAAAGAAAAGAGGTTTGGCTGGGCACCGTGGCTCACGTCACCAAGGCGTGGGGATTGCCTGAGCCCATGTGTTCGAGACCCGCCTGGGCAACTTGGCGAGACCTCATCTCTACAATAAATCAAAAACTTAGCCTGGTGTGGTGGCTCACGCCTGTAGTTCCAGTTATTTGGAAGGCTGAGGCAGAAGGAATGCCTGAGCCTAGCAAGTCGACGCTGGGGCGGCCGTCAGCATGCCACTGCACTCCAGCCTGGGCAACAGAGTGAGACTCCAACTCAAAAAAAAAAAACGAAGAAAAGAGGTTTATTTTGGCTCACAGTTCTGCATGACACCAGCATCTCCTGGGCTTCTGGTGAGGACTCAGGAAGCCACAGTCATAGTGGAAGGTGGAGAGGGAGCAGGTGTGTCACATGATGAGTGTGGGAGCAACAGAGAGAAGGCAGTGCTGACTCTTTTAAATAGCCAACTCGCCGGGCTTGGTGGCTCAGCCCGTAATCCCACGCCTTTGGGAGGCCGAGGTGAGTGGATGGCCTGAGCCCGTGGGTTCGAGACCCCCCTGGGCAGGCGAGACCTCATCTCTACAATCAATCAAAAAATTAGCCAGGCATGGTAGCGCATGCTGTAATTCCAGCTACTCGGAAGGCTGAGGCGGAAGGTTCGCCGGAGCCCAGCAGGTCGAGGCTGCAGTGGCTGGGAGCGGCCACTGCACTCCAGTCTGGGTGACAGAGTGAGACTCCAACTCAAAAATAAATAAATAAATAAATAAATAGCCAACTCTTCCGTGACCTAATAGAACTCACCATTGGGCAACCCCCTTGGATCCCCTCCCACTGTGGGACATTTCTGTCCTCTCAATAAATTCTGCTTTCTTAAAAAAGGAAAAAGAAAAGAAAAGAACTCACTCATCATCTTGAGAACAGCACCAAGTTATTCAGGAGGGATCCGCCCCATGACCCAATCACCTACCATCACCTACCACCAAGCCCCACCTCCAACACTGGGGACCACATTTCAACACGAGATTGGAGGCGACAACATCTAAACGGTAACATGGACCTAGCTACTGGTAGCTCTGGACCATCAGCTTTTCAGTTTCTCAGCAAGAAGAAATAAGGGCTCCTATCTCCACAATCCAGTTTGAAATTTCTCAGGGAAGAACTGTTCTTGGCCCCCCTGAGCTACAAGTCTACACCCTGAACTATAAATCTACACCCTGAACCAGTCACTGTTGCCCAGTGGAGAGTAAGCTAATAGGGTAGGCTGAGTATAGACTCCATGCCCAGTTACATGACAGGGGCAGGTGGTTATGGGAGGGTCACAGAAGAGGTGCTAGGAGGACACCCCTATTATAGTCCACCATGACCCATTTCCACCTCTATCACAGAAAACCTTCCTGGCCATCTTCACTTTACCACGCAACCCAACCCATGAGTAGAAATGCTTGTATCTCAGGCACACCACTGACTCAAAATCACATCTTAGATTAGACTCAGAAGCCTCACTTCCAGCTCCAGGTTCTGTTTGCAGGTAAAGAAACTGAGGCTTAGATAGTCTAACACTTGCTCCATGACAGGAGCAGAGATTCGAACCATCTCGCGGAATTAGACACCACTTCCCTTTCTCTCTACTAACCCCTGCAAGATTTAGGGGCTTTTACCATTTGAATTCAGTGAGGTAGAATCCAACAGCAACTAACAGCATATGTCTCTGGTTTATTACTTCATTTGTCTGAAGGTGAAGTCAATAACCTTGAGCCCATATTTCTTCTATTTGGAGACTGGCAATCGAGGTTGTGTCTGAAGGATGCAGAAGCCAGAGACCATGATGGAGCAGGAAACAAGGTGGACACAGTGTCAGGAGACCTGCATCTGGTTCTGGCTTTACAATGATGCACTGTGAGACCTCGACTTGTCATTGAAGTAGTTTTTTCATCCGCAAAATAATCAGCGATCTCTCGACTTTTTTGGTGTTTATATTACAGGACATTCTTGACTGCTCTTGGGCACAACAGTACACTGGGGACCCCAAACAACCGGAAGTATCTTTTGTTGGGGGAGACCTTTTGTAGAACAGGCTTACCCCACTAGGTAAGTGTTCTAGAAACCCATCAACGTCACTGAACCAGCTAGCATTGTTGTGAGAGGATGTGTTTAACTTCAGCGAATTTTTTTTTTTTGGAGATTCTTTCTATGCATTTTCCCATTTCATGATGAATGATTTATGAGTGCAGCCGCCCACACAGCGCTGAGTGTTCAGCAGTTTTTGGGCAAAAATATTGTGACCCTCTAGCCCCACCTTCCTGATTCACCTGATCTCACCCTGAGCAAATTTTTTGTTGTTGTTTTCCCGGATGATAAAAGTCCTCAAAGGCAAACGTTTGCCAAGGTGGAAGAGGTGAAACAAAAAAAGACAGAAGCACTCAAAAGCATAAAAAGTGACAAGTTCAAACTCTGTTTTGAGTGGTGAAAAAAGTGTCTTGATAGGTGTGTCGCATCCATTGGAGAGTTCTTTGAAGGTGGCTGAAGTTTAAGCATGTCAGAATAGGTGCACAGATTTTTATAAGTAACTTCCTGGTTTTTTGGGCTCCTCCTCGTAGGCACATACAGGACTTTAATTACTCCTGGATGTCGAGAAATCATTTCCATACCACGTCCAAGTTTGCCTTGGTGAAACCACTCTTCTTACCCATGCACATGGGACATGGTGGCTTCACCCCTCCTTCTGACTCAAGTCTTATCCAGTCAGACTATTCCAAAACTCTGGTTGCAGGGATTGATTAAGTAGTGGCCCTTTGACCCTCACCGGGGTGAAGAGAGGCCTATCTAACTTAATGGCACAAACCACCTTTTTTTTTTTTTTTAGTGGTCACAGGTTTTGTGGGTCAGAAATTCACACTATAGGGTTGAGTTGTATCTTCTTAACACCGACTGAGGCCGCCATTGAGAAGACCTGAAAGCAGGGGTGACCAGTTGGCCGGGGGCTGGCATTTTCTGAAGGTTCCTGTACTCAGATGTTTGGGGCTTCAGCTGGGGACTTGAGACTAGGACCGTGCACTGGGACATGGCCCATGGCCTCTCCATGTGCTTTGCTGCCCCTTATCCAGGCGGTCAGACTTCTTCATGGTGCTTCAGGTCTCCAGCGACAGAGAGGGGACCTACTCTGACCTAACCTCTGAAGTCATATGGTGTCCCTAATTGCAACTGTCTGCAGGTGACTAGTGAGGCTCACATCAATTTAGATTCCAGGGAGCAGACAGAGAGCCCACCTTTGGATGGGGGAGCGTTAAGTCACATTGAGAAGACCATCGGGTTGGGAACCATGTGGTGGCAGTCTTGGGAAGACACAGTCTGCCAGGGTCAGCTTGTGAAAGGATGCTTATCTGGAAGGAAGTGGGGAGAGATTGGCGTTATTGAACAAAGTCAATTATTGGAATTAGCCATGAATTATTGATTACTAACATTATGTTTATATTATTCATATTCTTTCATATTATTATTTTATATTCATATCATTTTCTTGGAGAAACCACTCTTCCTACCCAGGGTACATGTGACATGGGGGCTTCACACCTCCCTGTGACTCCAGTCTCATCCAACCAGACTATTCCAAAACCTTGGTCACAGGGGTTGGTTAAGTTGTGGGCCTATGACCCTCATGGTGGTGAAGAGAGATTGATCTTTATACATAGAACTTTTAAAAATACATTCGTTCATGTAGCCTCAGTTTCCCTCACCTGGCATGAAGGCATCACCACATAGGTAAGTGGCCTTTGGAGGACGAAGGGCAGAGGTCACCAGCACTGGTCTTGGAAGGACACCTCTGCCTTCAGCTCAGGGTCACTCAATCCACAGGGCTGGCGTGCAGCACATCTGGGAGGGCAGCCAGATCCCGAGTCCAAGTGAGTTGTTGCATCCCCCTGCTTCGCTGCAAACGTTGTAAAAGCGCCCCAGCAACACCATTTAAAATGGTAAGTCTGACACTCAACTTGAACTCGGAGGTGCAACAGCTCACGTCAAAACCCAAAAATGCGACACTGCAGAGTGGCTTGTGTCCCAGTCAGCACTTTACCCAACTGTGTACCTGGAAATGAAAAATCAACAAACAGAACTTACACCTGCAGACTCTTCATCATGGAGAATTTGCAATTACAATTTTTTTTTTGTTCTTTCTAATCCTTGGCATTTTTAATGCAGAAAAGCAAAACTTTAGCACAAAAGATCAGGGTTCTCATTTTAAACTCCGGGACGCGTGAGGTTGTTTTGTCAGAAATGTTCCTCTGGCTTCTTTTTCATAATGTTTTTAGCAATCTAGTATGAGCCTAATGCCAACAGCACTTTTGCTTCAGAGTTTGAACCCCCTGGAGAGAATTTAACATCAAACTAAGAAGATCTGGGTCTGGCCTTGACCCTGAAGAAACTGCATAAATTATGCATCTAGTCAAATGGGGAACTGAAAAGCAAAATTGCAACAATTTGAAAGCTGCGTGCCAGTTTCTCTCTAGAAAACAGTTAAGGATCAAGAACTTTCTTTTTTGAATGCTAACAAAATACTGGGTGTTATGGAGGTGTTTTCCACATGTCTGCAACTCATCGTATAACAGTCTAACAAGTTAGGTGACCGTATACTCTTCATTTTTTAATATAGAAAGAAGTGAGGTCAGGTTACTTGGTCAAGGTCACACAGCTATTAACCCTGACCCAGGCAGAGGCTTTGCTCTGACCACCCTTCAGCACTGTCTCAAAACTGCACTGAGTGAAAGCACAATTGGGGAATAATAAGTCTTTGTGAGTTTCACATTAACCTTCTCTTCACTGGAAAAAAAATACAGTCAAGGACAAGTTACGTTACTTCTCTCAGTCTCAGTCTCTCCATCGGTGAGCTGGGAGGTTTGATGAACCACTTCATTCTTGAGTTCAGTTCCTCTTCACCACGTTGAAGAATTGATCTGTCTAAAGACGGTAGATAAGTAGCCTCCTCTACAAACGTGAGGCAGAACACATTTTCTTTCTTTTTGGTTTTTAAAATTTATATTTCATTTTGAAGATGTGGGGTACCATTCAGGATTAGGTATACAAGTAGACATTGTACGGGTAAAGTTTGGGCCTCCCTTGGGTCCCTACTTTGTCTGGTTTGAGATCAGGTACCCTTATTGATGTTGTGTTCCACTCCCTTCACCCCCAACCTGCTACTGCCAATCCTTTTCTTACAGTATTATGGTAAATGTTCTGGGTCCACTTATGAGTGAGAACATGTGGTACTCGGTTCTCTGTTTCTGTGATAGATCACTGAGTATGACAGACTAAATCCATCCAAGTTGCTGTGAAGTCCATATGTTTGTCCCTCTTTACGGCTGCATAATATTCCATCGAGCATTTGTACCACTTTTTTTTTTAATCCAGTTCAGTTTTGATGGGCAGCCTGGTTTGATTCCTCATTTTCTTTCAGACTGAAGGAGGCGAGGAGGTAAGGGAAGAAAAGTCATTCATTCACGAATTCATTTTCACAACATTGTAGGGATCTGCGTTTTTCCTCAGGGTTCTGTGCCGTGAGAACAGAGAGGTGGGTCAAGCAGAGAGAGCTGCGGCTCCCAGGGAGCTTCAATTCCAGATCTGGGGGAGGCAGACCTGAAACAACACATAGTTTGGGTGCTGATAACCGACAGGAACCACAGGAGGAGAGTGAAGGAGAAGGCATTGCTATTTAGACAGGAATCACGGGAAGGCATCTGCGATAAAGTGATATTTAGTGATACAGCAGAGACCAGCAAGAAGCGGGGGCGTGAATCCCGGAGGCATCTGATGGAAGGGTGTTCCCCGCAGAGGAACTGTCTGTGCAGAGGCCGCGTGTCAGGAGCCACGCTGGTGTGTAGGAGGAGGAGGAGGGGGTGGCTGGTTGAAACTCTGGGACAGAGGTTGGCACATGGCTGTGGGGCAGCTCATGCGTGGCCTTGAAGGGCACTGTCAGGCCTCAGTTTTGCACTGAGTGGGCTGGGGGCCAGGAGAGCGGTGTGAGCCGAAGACTGACATGGTCTGACTTATATTTTTCCAGAATTTCTTAGACAAAGGCAGAAGCAGGATCCCAGCGAGCAGGTTAAGTTAGAGGAGAGATCAGTGAGGGGCGATGATATTTCACCTGTTGTCCTAGCAACTTTCGAAGCCGAGGCAGGAGGGTCGCTTGAGGTCAGGGGTTCAAGACCAGCCAGGGCAAGGGAGCAAGGTCCTATCTCTAATTTTTTAATTAGTTGGGCAGAGTGGGGTGCACCTGTAGTTCCAGTTACCCGAAAGCCTGAGGTGGGAAGATCTCTCGAGCCCAGGAGGTCAAGGCCACAGTGAGCTATGGTTGCACCACTGCACTCTAGACTGGGTGACAGAGCAAGACCTTGTCTCTAAAAATAAATTATTAGCCGGGCTCGGTGGTTCAGCCTGTAATCCCGCGCTTTGGGAGGCTGAGGTGAGTGGATTGCCTGAGCCCGCGGGTTCGAGACCCGCCTGGGCAGCTTGACGAGACCTCATCGCTACAATAAATCAAAAAATGCGCCAGGCATGGTAGCGCGTGCCTGTAGTTCCAGCTACTCAGAAGACTGAGGCGGCAGGATCGCCAGAGCCCAGCAGGTCGAGGCTGCGGTGGCCGGGAGCGTGCCACTGCACTCTGGTCTGGGCGACAGAGTGAGACTCCAACTCAACTAAATAAATAATTAAAAAAGAAAGAAATAGAGAGATGATGCTTTGGAACCCACCCACTTGATCTAGAGTATCTTTTTTTTTTTTTTTTTTTTGAGTCAGAGTCTCATTCTGTCGCCCAGGTTGGAGTGCAGTAGTAGCATGCTCACAGCCACCCCAGCGTCGACCTGCTGGGCTCAGGTGATCCTTCCACCCCAGCCTTCCCAGTAGCCAGAACTACAGGCGTGCGCTACTGTGCCCGGCTCATTTTCTGATTTATTGTAGAGATGAGGTCTCACCGAGTGGCCCAGTCTGTTCTCGAACCTATGGACTCAGGCAATCCCCTCACCTCGGCCTCCCAAAGTGCTGGGATCACAGGCTTGAGCCACCGCGCCTGGCCTGATCTAAACTATTTTAAGCAAAATTGGGGTTAAGGTGGAAACAGGTGTTTCATGGAAGGTGCGAAGAGAGGAGAACCAGGGACGACGGTGGCCACCAGGCTTCCTCTGTCTCTTATGCCTGCTTCTCCTATTACGCTGCTTCCTCCAAGTGTCCATTGTGGGCGGGGAACTCGGCCTGTGGCTCCTGGGTCTTCATCTCACGATTCAGACAGCCAGACAGAGATGGATTTCCCCTCTCGTTCGGAGTCCCAAGGTCCTAGGTCAGATGGCTGGCCACTGGTCCGGCTCAAGTGTCCCCTTTGAACCAGTCATTGGTGGTGGCACCCTGTCTTGTACAGTCTCAAAGTTGAAACACAGCGGTTCCAGCTAGGGCAGCAAGAATGAGTACCCGGACTGCCACTCCGTAGCAAGCCTCACTCAAGTAGGCATACCTGTGATAAACTTTGGTTTGCTAACATGGGAGACGTTTAGCCAAACCGTGGATTTTTGTTTGTTTGTTTGTTTGCTTTTCAGTTTTTAATTTTTGTTTAGTTGGAGTCTTATCGTTACCCAGGCTGGAGTGCAGTGGCACGCTCACAGCCACAGCAGCCTTGACCTGCTGGGCTCAGGTAATCCTTCCATCTCAGCCTTCCAAGTAGCTGGAACCACGGGCACGCGCCACCACGCCTGGTTAATTTTTTGATTGATTGTATAGACGAGGTCTCCCCATGTTGCCCAGGTTGGTCACGAACCCCTGGGCTCAGGCAATCCCCTCACCTCCACCTCCCAAAGTGCTGGGATGACAGGCGTGAGTTACCGCGCCCGGCTAAACTGTCATTTTTTTAAAAGGCGAATTTTTGGAAAGCACTTTGAAATATTTGCTAAATATGTACTTTTTAAGAACAGATTTCTCATCATGGATTTTGTAGACATTACTTCCAAAGCAGTCCCACTACAGGAACGCCAGATTAAAAGTAAAAGACAATAAAACAAGAAAGAAAAACTCAACAGCTTGGATATTAGATCGCCTAAATATTTACTGAAAAACAGACACACAGACTCGGGAAGAGACACTTGCAAACGAGGAGGGGCCGATTCTGACTGTGAGAAGCAATGTAACCTGGGATTTTTACTTCCTGAATTATTTTATCCTTGTGACAGTGTTTTTTAAAAGAGCCCAGAAATTAACCCATGATCTTCCACTCTCCGGTTTTTATTTTCTCAAATGCAGCGTGAGAGACTGTATCAAGTGTCTGCAGGACACTCCAACTCTAGTTTTTTCTTCTCATGGGCACTGCTGATGTCCCTAGGCACCTGTACTTCTCACAAACCTGCTTCTCTCTAACTCACTGGCAAAGCCGTGTTCTTCCCACATAGGTCCTGTGTGCTCCCTGGCTTGTTTCTTTCTTACCATGCTGGAAGGGGTAACCCGTGTTTTTGCCTTTACTCAAGAGACCTATTTGGTCCTGAAGAGCAGGAGTTGTAGACTAAATGTGAGCGTAGGTTGCAATCCTAGACCCCAAGGTGCCAGGAAGGCGGGGCCCTAAAGTGAGCAGGTCTTGGAGGTGGAGGCTCGAGATGGGATTGGCCTCTTGAAAAGAGGCCCAGAGGCATATTAGGAAATGAGTATTTTGAAGATCTCATTTTTAACATATATTCCTAAGGCCTATTTGAAATCCTTATTCATTATCCCTCTATATGCACACTGTAAGGATTCACTGTAAACAGGAGAGTTTAAAGCACACCAGAGAAGAGTTTAAAGAATCAGTACCAGCCGGGCTCGGTGGCTCAGCCTGTAATCCCGCGCCTTGGGAGGCTGAGGTGAGTGGATGGCCTGAGCCCGCGGGTTCGAGACCTGCCTGGGCAACTTGGCAAGACCTCATCTCTACAATAAATCAAAAAATCAGCCGGGCATGGTAGCGCGTGCCTGTAATTCCGGCCACTCAGAAGGCTGAGGCGGAAGGATCGCCAGAACCCAGCAGGTCAAGGCTGTGGTGGCCAGGAGCGGCCACTGCACTCCAGTCTGGGCGACTGAGTGAGACTCCAACTAAAACAAAAAACAAACAAAAAAAACCAAAAAAAAAAGAATCAGTACCTCCCCATGTCTCAGAATAGAAAAACCTGAAATAATAAAGACATGGGACTTTTAAAATTTGCATATATTTTCTGGATAATCAGCTTGAAGACACCTTTAAAAGTCTTTGGGAATTTGGTAAATTATTTTAAAAATTCCATTTGTGATAATACATTCCTAAGAGTAATCATGAAAACCTTTTTAAGAAACCATAAGAAGAGCGTTCACTTGGGGGCCAGGTGCGATGGAGCAAGCTTGTCATCCCAGCACCTTGGGAGGCCGAGGCAAGAGGATTGCCTGAGCCCAGGGGTTCGAGACCAGCCTGGGCAACTTGGTGAGACCTCGTCTCTACAATAAATCAAAAAATCAGCCGGGCATGGTGGCGTCCGCCTGTAGTTCCAGCTACTTGGAAGGCTGAGATGGAAGGATCGCCGGAGCCCAGCAGGTCGAGGCTGCAGTGGCTGTGAGTGTGCCCCTGCACTCCAGCCTGGAGTGAGACTCCTACTCAAAAAAAAAAAAAAAAAAAAAAAGAATGGCAGTTACTGTATAAGGACTTGATTTGTGTGACCAAACTGCAATGACTAGAACAATGTACTCTGGGCTCAAAAACTGACAGATGCAAAATAAATTAAGTAGATTCCTAAAATTTAAAAAAGGAGACCTGAAGAACTTTCTCATCTCTCCCACCATGTAAAGCTTCAGCAAGGAGAAGGCGTCCTCTAAGGACCAGTCCTCAACAGGTACAGCATCTCCCAGCACTTTGACCTGGCACCTCCAGGTGAGAACTTTTCCCCCAGTTCTCACAGACCAAGACAGTGGTCCTGCCCTACCCCCCAAGGATGGAAGACAAGGAGAAAGTTTGGGACACGGCCAGCAACCTCTGGCTTGGACATCACTCACTGGAATAACCAACATTATAACACGGTGGTGCTGGGTTCTATACCCATTTTTGTGACCCGTTGCTTGGCAGATTTTAAAGGACAACTAGAGTTCAACTCAAGTGAGGGTGCACGTGATATCAACGTTTATGTGTGGATGTTTCACTCGGTTCCATGATGTCTCAGTGTATATTTTTAGCAGCATAGAAAGTGCGCAGTGATGGCTATAGACACCCAGTTACAGAATTTCCTGAGTGAAAGCACACGGGCTTGGTCACTTTCTTCATTTGTTAAAATGAGGTGATGAAACCATGGCCAGTTGTTAAAAATACAACCGGGCCGGGCTCGGTGGCTCAGCCTGTCATCCAGCGCCTTTGGGAGGCTGAGGTGAGTGGATGGCCTGAGCCCGCGGGTTCGAGACCCGCCTGGGCAGCGAGACCTCATCTCTACAATAAATCCAAAATTCAGCCGGGCGTGGTAGCGCGCGCCTGTGATTCCGGCTACTCGGAAGGCTGAGGCGGAAGGATCGCCAGAGCCCAGCAGGATCGCCAGAGCCCAGCTGCGGGGACTGGGAGTGGCCACTGCACTCCAGTCTGGGCGACAGAGTGAGACTCCAACTGGACTCATGACATTCCTGGTTACAAGGGGAAAAACAGGTGTCCTGCACTGCCACCTTCTGAGCACTAGGGGTCACTGAAGGTCCACTGATGCCATGAGCCACACTGGTCACCTGGGCATCCTGGCCTCCGAGGAATGCACCGCCGTGCTCGGGGGCTGCACAAAATAAAACGTTTGAATCCCAGTTCCAGGGGGCTTATCTCAATCTTTTGGGCCTGTAAAAATAATAATAACAACATTAATCTAGAGTCATAAACCGTACTATTTGGGAGTAATTTAAAATTAACTTTTAAACTATTCCTCCAAATAGGTAAGCCACCACCCCGATGCTGCATTTGTTTTCAGACCCAGAGAGCTCACTGGTGTCATCGGTCACCTTCTTTCGAGATGGACACCTCTCATGCGATACGTTGAACGTCAGTTTATAAACAAATGATCTCATTGAATCACATTGGATTAATCTCATGTCAATTAATTTCAAGCAAACACAGACTTTATAATGAAATGGAAAATTGCCACTTCAGAATTGTTAAAAATAGCCTTTTTAGGAACATGTTTGCTCCATGAGGTGGGGTCCCTATGTTCCAGCTTGGACTGATATATCTATGGGGAGCTAAGACCCCCCAAAAAGTGCATCTTGACTCTTCTATCATTGAAATCTCACACAGAGAAATTTGCCCTATTCAGGGGTGTTAGTTTCACGAAAAAATCGGAATGTACACATTATTTAAACTTGATAAACTTAGAGGGTTAAATAAGAAAAAAACTGGGTTCTTCTAAGCCAGAAGTATCCGCAACCCTATTATTTCAATTTGCTTATTTCCCAAAGCACCCTTTAACAACGTCTAAATTGGACCATTGACGATATCCTCAGATGTCGGCTTTGAAGCTGGTATACATTGACAAGTAACAACATCTTGCGGTGTTTACATTCTCTTTGATGTTGGCAAACTCAACAAATTTCCCGATAAAGCCTTTCCCCGTTGGCCACTAAGAGCTCCTCCCGGGCAGGATTAACTCTCCTCTTATCCATTTCATAGACGCTTCTTTTTTTTTTTGTCAGACATAGGGGAGAACTATTTTCTTCAATGATAATACTGGGATGTGTATGTCTGATCTGAAGATCTATGCCATGGGTTAATTGATTCCCTGACAAAGGCCTCTGTAATCTAAGAAGTCAGCCCTTCAAGTCCATTAGACACATTGATTTTAAACAGACAAAAGAGAAATCAAACCATGTGGATCGCAGCTCAGAGAGGTAAGTAGATGCCCTGATGCATGTCAAACGGCAGATTCACTGTGGGATGGTGGTTCAAGCCACATCCACGCCCGTTTTCTCTTTTGTTTGTGGTCAGGTCCTCTTGGAGAGAGAGGCTGGGACTGAGTCTGTTCCCAGGGAGGCCGATCTCTGGGGGACCACCCTCCTCTTCCTCCTTCTTGCGTGCTGACCCCAGGTCACTCACCAAGGAAAGCCCACCCACCTCCCGCAAGCGAGCCGCCGAGGGCCAGCTTTCCACGATCAGAGGGAGATGCCCAAACAGAGCTCACAGCTGCTCGCAGCAAAGAACACACTGGCAAATGCGTTTCCAAGCACGGCCTGAACTTTAGGGCAGTCAAGCCCACCGGCCCGTGCACAGTCGAGACTTGGATGGGCACGATGAGAGGTGTTCCTGAGTCAGAAGTGAGAGACAGGAAACCAGAGAAGAAAGCCGAGGTGGGCTCAGTGTGCTGGGGCCACAGAATCTCCAGTCTCTGAACACAGACAGGCTGCCCCCGACATAGGCTGCTGCGGGCAGGACGTTACCACACTCTGGCTGTGTGACGGTCGGGGCAGCTGCCTCCCTGGTGCACAGAGACCTGTATCGTCAGCCCAGTGGAAGGAGGAGTCGGGTCTCGTGGAGGGGGGATCCCAGCCTGCCTCTGAGGCACTGCAGAGACTTCTAGAGATCTTCCAAAAATGTGACGCCACTTCTATGACTCCCCGCTGAAGCTTCACCCTGATTTCCCAAACCCAACCAGGTACTGCCTCCTGTCTCTTGCAGGAACCCAGAGCCCCCTCTGCCACTCTCTCTCTGGCTCTCTAAGCTTCAGCCACACTGGTCTTCTGACCCTCCAGCTTTTGTGACACCCCCAGGGCCTTTGCAATCGCGGTTCCCTCCCCCGGGCTTGTTTACGACCCAGATCTGCACACAGAGGGTCCTTCTCACAATGAGCCTCCTTCTGCGAGAAGCCTTGCCTGATCTCTCCACAGGTAGTGCAAGCGGAGAGGTTCTTGCTAGGATCTTTCTGAAAGCATCTTGTTCTGTTATTGGGTTATTTCCGGTGCCTATACTCATGAGGATATAAGCTCAGGATTGCCTGTTGACTGGCCAGGAGTAGGCTCTGAATAACTGTGTCCTGACTGGAGGAGGCATCCATTGAAAGCCCTCTCCTCTGGGTGCCCCTGCCCGGGGGGTGGGGGGTGCCCTCTCCTGGAACTGACAGCACTGCTTCTCTGCTTCTCTGCAGTATACTTTGAAGACTCCACAAGATCCAGCGGATGCCCGTGGATGGTGGTCCCCATCCTTGCAGATGGTGGTCCCCATCCTTGCACTCGCTCCAGTGCCTGGTGGGGGAGCCAGAGCCCTGTGCACGCTCGTGCCTTGACAGTGGCTGGGAGCGCCATCACCCCAGTGTAGATGCCGCCTCCCTCCTTGGAAACCTCTCAGTCGTAGTTTGGTCCACAGCTTAGTCATGGTCTCAGGTGCCCATCTGTCTCCCTCTACTGGACGGTGAGCCATTTCTTGGGGGGGGTGGGGGAGTTATTTTGTACTGTTCTTGTATCCCATGCCTGCTTCTGTGCTGAGACAAATACATGCTGCATCGGCTGGAATCATTCACTGTAACACATGATCCCCCAGATCTCTGCGACGTGACTCAGTCCCTCCTTATGTCCTGCTCACCTCAAATCCAGGGTAGAATGAAGTTGCTTCCTCATGCAGGGAGTCAGTCCACTTCCGTCTTGCTGGAGGCCTCAGGTCTCTCGCTTGGGTTTTTGTTTCCTGCTGGAAATGGCAGGAAAGAGTTTGGGGGATCGTGCTGGAGCCTTTGTGGGCTGCTCCCGGGAGGGTGGTGCCCTCCTATCACCACATTCTCATGGACATGGCTCAACCCACAGGCACAGTTAAGCGTAGGAAGGCCATGTGTGGTCTGGCCGCATCTCCAGCGGGAAGAGGAAGCTGCTTGTCGAGAGCACAGAGCGGCTTCCCTCGCAGGCTCCGGTGAACACATGCATGAGAAACCCAAAAGGACTTCCCACCATGGCCCTGCTGCAGGGGCAGCCTCCCAGCCTCCCACGGAGTCCTTACCCCTGGCTGAAGAACACCAGGGACCATTCAGGCTAGAGGTGGAAACCCGTGGTTGTTCCGGGAAGTCCAGCATGTGATTTCATGGAAGGCTCTCCAAGGCCTGCTGAGCTGAGTCTCCTGTGTGGTCCATAGGTCAGGAGCGTAAGACAGGGGCGGCGGCAGACTGCTGATTCCTGCCAAAGAGCCATCCTCTTGGTTCTCTTGGGTGTGCCTGGAGATGCCATGGTTACCTGGGGGAACTCATATGTTAGTTTGTTTTTTTTTTTTAATGTGGGGTACAATTCAGGATGAGGTATACAAGTGGTCATCATACAGGTAAAGTTTGGCCTCCCTTTGGTCCCCACCTCACCTGGTTTGAGATCAGGTACCCTTATCGATGTTGTGTCCTCTCCCCTCCCACCGCACCACCCGCCACCCCCACACCAGTTGTATCCTGCTACTGCTAAACCTTTTTTTTTTTGAGTTGGAGTCTCACTCTGTCACCCAGGCTGGAGTTGCATAACATTTTTCCTAATTTTTCAAATAATCCCTAATAAAAATTGAATGAATATCAAGGAATATTCAACTTTATTTTTGCCCTCATGTACTATTTACTTTTAGACATAATACATTAATAATATGTTGAGTTGCTGCTATGAAAGACATTTGTCTGCATCTTTTTGTTTCTGTATATCTTGTGAGTAAAGTACTAACTGCACTTTTGTCCCAGACTAAATTTTCAAAATGTTTGTTTAGTGAACAGCCTTGGAAGATGGA
>NW_007247302.1:177070-181371 GCF_000164805.1 Carlito syrichta | reverse complement strand
ACTCATGGCCACCACAGCCTCAACCTGCTGGACTCAGGCGATCCTTCCACCTCAGCCTTCTAAGTAGCTGGAATTACAGGCATGTGCCACCATGCCCGGCTAAGCTAAACCCTTTCTTAAAGTATTATGGTGGCCAAGTGTGGTGGCTCATGCCTATCATTCCAGCACTTTCAGAGGCCGACGTGAGTGGAATGTCTGAGACCACGGGTTCGAGACCAGCCTGGGCAACTTGGCGAGACCTCATCTCTACAATAAATAAAAAATTAGCTGGGTGTGGTGGTGCATGCCTGTATTTTCAGCAACTTGGAAGGCTGAGGCAGAAGGATCACCTGAGCCCAGCAGGACAAGACTGAGGTGGCTGTGAGTGTGCCACTGCACTCCAGCCTGGGAGACAGAGTGAGAGTCCAATTCAAAAACAAAACAAAACAAAAAAGTATTACGGCAATTGTTTAGGGTTTTTAACATCTTGTGAAACTAGGGAGCAGAGGCAGGGGGAGAGACAGAGGAAGGTGCATAGGGAATGGTCTTGGTTATGATACCGTGACCCAGAAGAATTCAGAAGTGGGCGACTCACGGTAAAAATGAGTCTGTCCTGCTCTATGTCTTGTGTGGATTTATGGGGGGCTTTGATCTCCCACGGACCTGCTGGGCTGCTGGCTTGGGGTTCCACCTCATGGCACATGGCCTTGAGCACATGGTCCACTCCACTCCCAGGGCGAGACAGGGACAGAGTTGAGTCACAGGTGGGCTCTGCACTGCCCGGTCTGAGAGGTGACCCTCATCACGTCTGTCACACTTACTTGGTCAATGGCAAATGGACCAAGAAGCATAGTCACGCACGTGCTCTGGGGGAGAGGATGACATCTTGGCGAACAGGCTGTGCATCCTCAGAGGGACCGTGTGAATTCTGCACAGGGCCCTTTTCTGGAGGAATGACGGGAAGGGTGTGCGTGTGCCTGAGTTCCCAACAGTTACAATGTGCTCTGCGTCAGAGTGCTCTGTGTCAGAGTGCTCCACGTCAGAGTCCTCCATGTCCGAGAAATGCTCCACATCAGAGGAGTGCTCCACGTCAGAGGTGTGCTCCACATCAGAGGAGTGCTCCGTGTCAGGATGCTCCATATCAGAGTGCTCCACAGCAGAGGAATACTCCACGTTGGAGTGCTCCATGTCAGAACGCTCCACATCAGAGGAGTGCTCCATGTCAGAGTGCTCCATATCAGAGTGCTCCCCATCAGAGGAATGCTCCATGGCGGACTGCTCCATGTCAGAGTGCTCCACATTAGAGGAGTGCTCCGTGTCAGAATGCTCCATATCAGGGTGCGCCATATCAGTGTTCCACATCAGAGGAATCCTCCATGTTGGAGTGCTCCATGTCAGAGTGCTCCACATCAGAGGAGTGCTCCGTGTCAGAGTGCTCCACATCAGAGGAGTGCTTCGTGTCAGAGTGTTCCACATCAGAGGGCTCCTCATCAGAGGCATGCTCCATGTCAGAGCGCCGCCTGCCCTTGAAAGAGACACGCAGGGAAACCGGTCTTTCCAGTGCTCTGCCATTTCACAGATTCAGGGAAATTGGGAAGAAAGGGTGTTCCAGACAGGCCCTCCCCCTCTTCAGGAGGGCCCGACCTGGAGGTCCCACCTCACTCCAGCATCCTCCCACTTCCTTCCTCGCCGTCTTCACGATACTGTCGTGGAGAGGAGACGGTGGGTACACCTGCGTCCTTGGTGATTGCTGAGTCTGTGACTGGTCCTCTGTCCTTCACAAGCAAGCATACCTTGATTCTACTCTTACAATTAATTTATTCTTGTCTTTTTTAAGTCCAGCGGGGGCACGTGTGGGTTTGTTCGTGGGTTTTTTGCCCAAATAGGGACCGTGGCACCTGACAGATTTTCAACCGCTGCCCCTCACCCCTGGGGAGCCCCTGGTGTCTGCTGCTTTTATCTCTATGTCCCTGTGTGCCCAGTGTTTAGCTCTCACAGGCCTTGATTTTAAAATCCACTTATATCATCAAAGAAAAGGGAGAAGATATAAAAGCAAACATTTTAATTACAGTAAAAACAAACCAGTGTTCACGAATTCTAGTTACACATTGCCACTTTATACAGAAAGGACTTCCCTCTTTATTCTAAAAACAAGGGCATTTACAATTGTTGAAAGATTGTTCCAGAACAGCTCAGGCCTGATCCCTTCACCTCCAAGAAGCCAGGAAGATTGGGCTTCAGCTTGAGGAAGGGCCCCACCTTTGCAGAACCTGAAGGCAGCCTCCAATCTACCCCCGTGGGAGAAGCTCCTTCAGCACTTGGATTCCAGCAGGAACAGCAGGGAAACCGGGTTCTTTCCACTTGCATCAGTTGCTGAACAAAGTTGGTTTCTCTTGAAACTGCTGCAGGGGACGTTTATGTTTTATTGAAAAACAACAACAAAAACTGCTTCGTGTAAAAGCCTCATCCACACAGCATGAACAATTAGTGCTATTTAATTACTGACAAAATTAGGCTTACAAATTGATTTATGGCCCTGCCGATGAAACCAGGTTCTTGGAGGAAGGCAGATTTCTTGCAGTGAATTTGGGGGCCAGGAGGCAGGCATTCTGATGAGGCACAGGCTGGAACTTGGGACCTCGGCATCCATCTCCAAGTCCCTCTAAGGTGGCCCTTCCTCACAATTAGCTGTGCTCATTACCCAGAGAAGATTAGATGCCATAGTGAGGATGGCTTGCTGGAAAGAGAAGTGAGAAGCCATTCTTACATCTCATTTTAGCCGCTGCTTAGCTATCTGGAGTTGCAGCTTCCTAAAAAGGCTTCCACACCAAAGAGGAGAAGAAACTTGAGTCTCTCCAACTGGGCATAATGAAGAGATCATTGAGCGTTTTAGACAGCAGCTGGAGCTTGTCAGTTACTTTTTATCTTAAGGCTACAGATAGAGAAATATTGCACAAGGACAAAAGAAAAGGTATCTGATGTTGGCAGTTCAGGACAGAAACCTCAGGTTGGCATAGAAAAACAGGAAATGATTGTTTTTAATCAAGGAGCCATATATTTCTGGTCAATATAGTTGAGAGTGTTTTTTAAAATAAACTCGGTTTGACATTAGAACTGACTGGCAGGGTACGGTGCAGGCATGGGCTCTGACCCCCAGGGGCCAGGGGAAGGCTTTGGAGAGACAAAACCTCCATGTTCCTATCACTCAGGTGAGGGAAGCGGTGGACCCGAGGACCTGGGGTGTGTGTTCCTCGGCCTGGCATCAGAATCACCTGGAAGCCCCCTCCCCCCCCCACTGACTGAATCAGCTCTGGGGTGGGCCGCGCAAACCAGGCTGAACAAACTTTCCAGGTGATGCTGGTGCCTGCTCAAAGGTTAGCATCAAACAGACCATCTCAGGCTCCTTGCAGTATTAACTCTCTGGAGTTTTATGGGAGAACAATAGAAAGAGACAAGGCCGAAAGTTTAAGAAATAGAAGAAAAACAGAAAGACAGACAGACACTCCAAAAAGCCCACACAGAACAGAGAAGAGCGTGGACCCGGAAAGATAATCTTCCGTGGAGCAGCAGGTGCGGTCTTTCTGATCCTCCTTGAAAGCTAGAAACTCTGAAGGCTCTAGTATATTTTTGCAACCACAGGCATATAGGATAAAACATCTATGGCTCCCTTAGCCAGATGGTAACGACCCGTTTTTACCTACTGAGGTAAATTCACCTCCTCTGATTTGGCGGTTGTTGGTTTTCAACGTTCCTTGGAAATTCAGAATGCTTTCCGGCTCTCTGAGTTTTGATCTGGTTAATTCAAAGGCTCTCGGGGAGCAGAGCCGTCCTTGGGCTAAAAATCACAGGCTGATGCTTAGTGATCTTGTTTAGGGATGTCTTAATTAGAGATTCAGGAAGGTGTGGAAGAGAAGAACCATTTCCCCCCCATCTTCTTCGGGCAACGCTGTTTCTTAACAGATCCGTGCCATGTTCCCAAAGGCCGGTTGGGGAGTGGGGATAACATTTTTCTGGGACACTAACTTGGGGGGCATTCTAGGACGTGGTCTGGGGCCTGTAGGACCTCAGGGTGACAGGTCCGAGGCTTCCCCCTCCGACCCTGGCAAGTGCCCAGGGCGGGGCGGGACCCCCTTCCGCTCTGTGCGCTCTGAGCGCTCTGAGTGGCGTCAGATGTCCCCAGGCCTAAGGACCTCCCCTCGGCCTGAGGTTCTGGAGAGGAAGGAAGCCCATCGGCCTCGCCACACCTGTCGGGAGAGTGGGCGGCTCCCGCCCCCGCCCCCGTCCCCGGGAGCTGGCCCGGCAGGTCCCCGCCGCCCCCGCCC
>NW_007247302.1:172974-176358 GCF_000164805.1 Carlito syrichta | reverse complement strand
CGCCGCCCGCGCCCTCTAGCCAGCCCCGGAGCCGCCGGCCGCGTCCACGCGAGCCCCGCGCCTGGAGTCGTCCCTTCCTGGGCCACCCGGGGCCACTCTTCGCTCGGGTACACGGGAAAGAAGATACCCTCCGTGGATTAAAAAATTAAAAAAAAAACCTGTTGGGGTGAAGGAGGGAGGTGGGGTTTGTCTGCGCGCGTGTTGGACTCCGGAGAGGACTCGGGAGCCCGCGCGCGGCCGTCGCCTCCCGGCCGGGCCATGGACCGGCGGGAGGAGGGCGCAGGGCGCCGGGGCTGCTCAGACCCCTAGCCGAGTGCTCCTTCGCCACCCAGTTCTGCGTGGGCCTCCGGGCCTCAGGACGGTCTCTTCTTCGCCCAGACGGCGCCGGGGAGCGGAGGATCGGCGCTCCGGGTCTCCAGGATGTGCCCGTCTGAGATGGGGACGCTGTGGCACCACTGGTCCCCTGTGCTCATCAGCCTGGCCGCCCTGCTCTCCAAAGGTGAGGACGCCGCAGCCGCCTGGGCCCGGGGACTAACTTCGCTGGGAGTGAGCGTGTGGGATGTGTGCGTGGATGGCGCCGGGAGAGGGGGCGTGGGTGTCGTGAGGGTGTGTGTGTGTGTGTGTGTGTGCGCCGCACGCGCGGCCCAGGTCTCCGGCTGCCCCTTGGCTGTGGGCGCTGATCCTGGGGAGCTGGGTGGGAGGCCCTGGGTGAGACTACGGAGGAACGGGGGAATGCACGCGTTTTCCAGAAGGGGAGGGGGCGTGGAGACCCTGGGGTGGGGGGAGGTGGCCGCCGGGGGCCCAGCTCGCTGTCCTGGGAAGAGGCGTGGGGATGACCCGGAAGATTCTTGGATTCGGAATGGACTTTGTTGGCGCTGACCTGTTCAGAAATAATTTTGGAGCAGTCCTGGTCTATGGGAAGGCTATTTACCCTCACAGGCTGCTACAAACAGGGTCCGGGCTTCTCCAAGTCAGCCCAAGGGTGGTCGGCACGGGGTCTCGCCCTGGCCCTTCTGTGGCTGGTGCTGGGGGTGGCGTCCCCCAGGGCACCTGGAGTTTCAGCTCTAACTTGTGACCCGAGTTATCCCAGCAGGGCCCTGGCCGGGAGCTGTGCGTGAAAGCCGGCGCTCCCGCATCTGCCGCCTCCTCCCCGCTGTCTGTCATGGGAAGAGCAGGTTGGGAAGCTTGGGACAGTGATTCTGGGAAGAGAAATCATTTGATTTGCCCAGGAGAGCCTAGAAAGGCCTCCGTTCTTCTGGTTATTGACCCGGGCCGTTCCTGAGTGTGTGGCTTCCCCAGCCTGCAGGCGCCTCTTTCCCGTAGAGAAATGTTTGGAGAGGAAAGTAGAGGTTCTGGGCGGTCTCAGATGTGTTCTGGACAAATCAGATATCCCAGAGATATCTGATCACAGATATCTCTGGGAAGGTCTTTGAGAGGAGATCTCACTGCAAAGCCCATGATCGTGCATGGAGTCTGTTAATTACATGACTTCTGTTAATTATATGAGTTCTTCCAGCATCACTGAGGCTAGGTCGCTCACGGTGCACGTGTGGGCTTTGTGCGGGTTGGGCTTAGGAATGGGAATGCATGTTCACCTACTCCGCTGTCTTTGAAGTCCAGTGGACTTCACGTCTCTTAATTATGAGTTAGAACAATTCTGAGGATCACAGCTTCCGGGATTTATGATGTGCACAGGAAACTCAAGGAAAGGTTGATGAAATCAGTGAATTCAACTCAGGAAGACATGAGGTTTAAAAAAAAAAAAAAAATCCACGGCAACAACAGCCCAGCCAGCTGGAATACTGCTGGCAGGCGTGTGTTTTTATTGGTTGTCACTTGGTTTTATAATAGGTGTTGGCTTCTCTGTTTTTATGTTGCAGTAGCAAGGTTTTATTAAGAAAGGGACAGAATAGCTTTGTGAATATGACCTGACTGTTGTGTTTTCTCCGTTATGTACATAGTTCTGTGGCTGATGTCTTTATTAGACTGAGCAGTGTTGAGAACTGTATTTCCCTGACTACTGTGGAACTTTTTCAAGTGGAAACACCAAAAATGTCCTCAAAGGAGGTTCTCTGTGATGTGGAGGCCCCTTTTCGAGGTGGCCAAAAAGATACCATAAGCCCAGCGTATGCTGTTTTGTGTGTTGAATTTAGAGGACTCAGCCAGACATTTCATCTGTGAACTGGTTATATCTGAGACTTCACACAGCAGAATACCCAGCACATGGGAGGTAATTCAGTGACTATTCACAATGTGTCAAAGACAAGGAAGAAGTTAAGACCTCTCATGTCATGGGATTGTTTAAATTAAAATTTCCTGATGCAGATGCGATTTAGATACTCAGGGATAATTCTTTTCCCAGTGTGTTCATGTGGCCTCTTTAAGATTCTGACCTGAAAGTTCTACACCAGCTTGAAATCAAGTATGGACTGTATTTAAAAAGATTTTAACTGGAAGTAAACCCACACACAATCCAAAGGGCTTAATTTCGACCTGATTGAAACACAATTGTTATCAAATATTAAATATCTGTTTCAGCATATTTTTGTTTTTACTATATGTATTGTGTTTCCAAATAGGAATCCTTGAATTTAAAAAAAATGCACATTTTAATACCTGGCGAATGTTCTTGAATCTTACACATGTTTAAATCTCATGAGCAGGAAATGATTAGTCATAGAGCAAACCCACCCTCTTATAGATTCTTTTTGGAAAGCAAATAAAAATAAAATGCCATTGCTTGTACTTCTGTGCCCGTGGGACCTAGGAACTACGGCACGACACAAAAAGCTTCACCAGCAACCTTGTCACAGGGTCCCAAACTTTTCTGGAGAGTGGCCTTGTGTCAGAGAGCTTGTGTGATGTCTGAGGGCTGGTCTTCGTTGCTTGATGTGGACAGCGGTGGGGCCAGCCTGCAGATGAGCATAGCATGTGGCTATTTGTGGGAAGGGTGGGGTGTGGAGGGTGGGCTGAGAGGAAAAATCAGTGAGGAGATTGGACATAGGCAGATAGCATAGGGGTTTTAAATGCGGAGTCAAGCATGTTGCCATATTTAGGTTGCTAGTTGCTCCCTCACCTGTGGGCATCCTTCGGCGCTATGGTCTCTTACAGAAGTGGGTAGGAAGCTGATAGGAAGTGGAACTTCTGGGTGACAGGGTACTGCCTCTTATTTAGGCAATCTTGTTTTCCAATAGCCTTGGACTGGAAAGAGCTTCATCGTATAGTGAGGCTTTCTTCAGGGGTCAGCACCTTTTCAGGGAGAAAAAAAAGTATCAGAAATGAGCAAGTTAGAGGGTGTGTTTGGAAGGGGGAGGAAGGAGACTGGTTTTTGTTTTGTTTTGTTTTGTTTTGTTTTGTTTGAGTTGGAGTCTCACTCTGTCACCC
>NW_007247302.1:166784-172784 GCF_000164805.1 Carlito syrichta | reverse complement strand
CACCTCAGCCTCCCAAAGGCGCGGGATGACAGGCTGAGCCACCGAGCCCGGCTTCCATTTCAACTGTCACAAAAGGCTGAGGAATGAAGAGTTCACTAAGTTTTGTTTTCTCTGAATTAAAGAGTTAAGTAAAGGGCAACCCCTTTGGGTCCCATCCTGCTGTGCTAGCTTTCTGTCCTTTCCATAAATCCTGTTCTCTAAATAAATAAATAAAATAAGATAAAATGAGTTTGGGGGAAAAAATAAAGGGTTAAGTAAAAATATACTTTTATTATTTTTAATAAAAAAATACTTATTCTTTAAATAGTTCTTCATTTAATTAGAAAAATGGCTTATGTGCATACAAAAGTAGAATTCCCGGTTTGAGGATCTGTTTAATTTATCTCCCTTCTAAGATCCAAGAAAAATGAATAGGCAAAATAAAAACACCAAAAATGTCTTATTGTAGAGGCATATGCCACATTACATTTCTTATTCATCCATTTATTCATCCATTTATCCGTCCACTCATGAGTCATCCATCTACCCGCCTGTCGTCAGTTCATCCAGCTATAACTCCATCCACCCATTCAATATCCATCCATCATTCTCCCCTCCACCCTCCCACCCATCCATCCGTCGTTCTTTCCACCTGTCCACCAACCCATCTTTCCATCCATTCACCCCCCATCATCCATCCAACCACCCCTCAGTCAGTTCATCTCATTCTGTTTATCCATTCAGCCACCCACCCATCCATTATTCCGTTGATCCATTTTTCCATCTAATCCATCAACCAGTTCATCTTGCCATCCACCCACCTACCCATCTATCCATCTGTCCTTCCATCCATCCATCCATCCATCGTTTCATCCTTCCATCCATCCATTCCTCATTATTTCCGTCCACCCATCTTTTTATTCCTCATTTGATCCTTCTTTCCGTCTATTCATTATTCTCTCCGTCATGTTTCCATCTGTCCATTTATTCATTCCACAAATATCAAAAACCACATACTTTGAGTGAACATGCAATGCTGCGGGAACTATTTTCAAGTATTGGGAGGACATGGGTCAGGCACTAAAGGTTCCTTAGAAGGAAGCCTTTAGTACCAGTCATTCCTGTAGATATCAAAGTGCCACAGATAATAACTCCATTTCTGTAAGTTGAAAGTTTGAGCCAGGGCAGGTCCGTATTTATCACTCCCCTCTTCCCTTTCTCTTCTGGGTTACCTCACTCCCCTTCGCCATTTTCTATCAGTGACTACCTTCTAAGCTCCAACAATGTGCCCACACCTTGCTGGGCACAGGGACTAGAGTAGTGAGGGAAAAAAAACCCAAATAGACATGGTTAGTGCCCTCAGAGAACCTGCAGCTTATAGGGGAGACAGAGAAACGTGTTAATGATACAGGAATGTAAACTAAGCTTGATGCCGTGTGCTCTGGAGGGAGAGCACATTTCTTCAAGTGCAGATTCATCGGCATTTGACTTAGAGCAGTTGGGGAGACATCCCAGTATCACTCGGAAGAATGGGCTGACGTTACCCGGGTAGATAGGGAGGGGGCGTGCCAGGAGAGGGTGACTGCAAACACCACAGACTGATGCTGCTGGGTGGAGTCTACAGGTTGTCAGACTCTGAAGGAGAGGGTAGGGTGAGCTGGGGGGCAGTGGTCAACACCTCTGTCACTCTCAAGAGCACCAGGAGGGATACCCCTGTGGTCACTCTTTCATAGACCCTGTTGAGGAGGTGTGCCATTACTTTAGAAGTAAAGGGCAGATGGGGATGGATTTTTATTTAGAGGGTGTGTAAGTTTCCCATGGCTACTATAACAAATGGCCACATATGGTGGCCTAACAGAAACTTGCTTCCTCACAGTTCTGGAGGCCAGAAGTCCAAAATATGTCCCTGGGCTGAACTTGAGGATTCTACAGGAGGCTCTGGGGGTGCTTTCTCGACTCTTCTAGCTCCTGGTGATGACTGTAGTCCTTTACTTGTGGCCACCTCACTCCAGCCTGTAAAGCAGCACCCCACATCTCTCTCGGCAGCATCCTTACAGCTCCCACCCCCTTCTCTTCTGCCTGCCTGTTTGTAAACCTCCACTACTCCCTCTTAGAAAGATGTATGTGATGGCATTTCAGGCCCATCCAAATAATCCACATAGCCTCCCATCTAAAGGTAGTTACACACCCTTTTTTAATTCCCAAAGCAGGTAGCAAACATGCTCAGGTTGCAGGGATTTGGATGAGAAGGACACGGCCAAATGCATCCCACAGACAAGACGCCTGGCCCAGGACACAACCAAATGCATCCTATGCCATCAGACAAGACGCCTGACCTTTGGGGTAGGGCGTTTTTCTTTCTTCCACGAGATTGACATTCTAGCACCATTTTCTGTCTCCTTTCCTAAATTTTAAGTTCCTTTAGAGGCGACACGTATATTTCTCTATCTTTGAATTTTTGCCAGTGTTTAGCTTAGTGCTTTGGACATTGCAAGGCTTGAGAATATTCTTATGAAAGTGTGAAATATTACCCAAAGAACCTTTCCCTGACAGTACAGGAACTTGATGCTGTCTTTCCCAGTAATTGAAAGTACTGCAGGAGATACTTCGGTCAGTGATAATACCAACTATTTTTTTTTGAGTAATTATTGTTTGGCAAGCACCATGTGGAGTGATTTATGAAGATAATTTGTGTGAGTTTGCAGATAAACCTATCCAGAAGCTGAGTAGCTTATCCAAGTCATGACAAAAGAAATGGCAGGCAGGGTCTGAATTCTGGTCCTGTAACCCACACCATTAGCCATTCTACATACTTCTTGTGGTTGTATTTAATTTAATTGTACTAAATAAAAACTAAGCAGTGTGTCAGGTAAGAATTATACTTGGTGACAGCTTTGCTGAGGATTGAGTTCAGAGAGGTCTTCTTTTGAGTTTTTAGCTCAGAGCTTAGTACATGACTGACCCTTGATATTTGTTGGACAGATGAATAAATGAGTGTCACATTGTTTGGCCTCCTCAGCATTCATTTTTCCAGTGGCCATCAAGAGTGGCACCTGACAGGGACTAAAACATAGTGTCTACTCTGAGACTGCCAGGGACGTTGGTGAGGTTCTCTGATGGCATGGGTTGTGTTTGTTCGTGTCCTGGGTCAGGCCTCCTGTGTGATGGCGTGGGATGTGTTTGGTCATGTTCATAGTCAGGGTTCTTGTCTGATGGCCTGGGATGTGTTTGCTCGAAATCTGGGTCAGGCTTCTTGAAGTTCTCCTAGAAGAACTTGCGTGTATGTTCTGTGACCTGTGGTTCATGACTCTTTCTTTCACCTACTTCAGTAATATGTATGGAGTCCTCAGCAGGGGAAGATGAAGACGTGGCCTCTGGTCTTTCAGGATTAAAGGGTCAGTGACACATGAGTGCTCACTGGGGAATTCCAAAAAGTGAGGGAGAAGTGTGTACAACGGAGACAAATACATGTTCTTCCTGTTTGCAGAAGGAAAATGCTGGATTCTGTGGACGTCTGAGTTGGTGAGTTTGACTTTTGATGCCACACAGCAAGCTTAAATAAATTATGGAAATACAGGACAAGGCCTCTCTGGAAAGCAGAGAAAACTAGCTTGGGTTTGTTGTGAGACTGAAGACTCAGGTTTTTTTTTTTTTTAATTGGAGGTCTTAGTCACCCAGGCTGGAGTGCAGTGGCATGATCATGGCTCTTTGCAGCTTCAACCTCCTGGGCTCAAATGATCCTCTTGCCTCAGTCTCCAAAGTAGCTTGGACTACAGGTGTGCACCACCCCACTCAGCTAATTTTTTTTCTTTCTTTTTTCTTTTTAGAGTTAAGGTGTTGCTGTGTTGCTCAGGATGGTCTCAAACTCCTGGGCTCAAGCCGTCCTCCTACCTCAGCCTTCTAAAGTGCTGAGATTACAGGCATGAGCCCCCCATGCCTGGCCTAAAAATCTTTTTATATGACTGTTATTATTTATTTATTAAAAATCTGCTATGGGAAGAAACAAGGGGTGCATCCAACAGCCGGAGGACAGGCTATTCTCAGACACTGGCTTCCAGGGTATCACCCAGGATATTCCCCCTTCAAAAAAATAAAGAACGCACTTAATCCTGAAAGAAAATAAACTTGTGACATACACTTGAAAAGAGATTCAAGTACATAGTTTTAGAATAGGGGGGACAACAATAATCAAGGTTTAAAAAAACACATTTGAAAGAGAATTCATATGAAGTTATTTTTCTCGCAAGAGTGACATTAAATGTTTATGTTCATGGGCCTCTCCTTAAGTAGATTCACTAAGAAGATGTCAGTTTCAGTTGTTGTGTGTTTGTTTGTGTTTTGCTCAAGAAAGCCATGTTAGTAGGGGAGAGGATGCTCAACTCGACACTCACGGAGACTCAGGGTGTTTAGCATCTCTTGGGATATCCTGGTAGTAAAACATTTTTTTGTTTTTGTTTTTGAGTTGGAGTCTCACTCTGTCGCCCAGACTGGAGTGCAGTGGCCGCTCCCAGCCACCACAGCCTCGACCTGCTGGGCTCCGGCGATCCTTCCGCCTCAGCCTTTCGAGTAGCCGGAATTACAGGCATGTGCTACCACGCCCGGCTGATTTTTTGATTTATTGTACAGATGAGGTCTCGCCGCCCAGGCGGGTCTCGAACCCGCGGGCTCAGGCAATCCACCCACCTCAGCCTCCCAAAGGCGCGGGATTACAGGCTGAGCCACCAAGCCCAGCTTGTAAAACATTTTGACATCAGAACAGATGTTGACATCTCCCTGCCCTCCCACACTCCCTGCCTCTCTTGGGCAGGTGAACACGGGGCGACCCTTGCCCCTTGGTACCCTGGAGGGTACAGGACAGAAAAGTCCAATTCTCAATTTTGGGTTTCAAGAGCCAGAATGCAGCACAAGAGAAAGACGTGGAAGGACGGATCTTCATGAGCATTTGGTTTCTCAGCCTCTCCCTTCTTCCTTCACACGTAAGTCTCCTCCCTCTACCCCCTGGACAGGGGAGGAGTTTCGAAAGGACAGCATAAATGCTGGCATGCTTGTGAGATGCTCCATGTCACATCCCTACAGATGATGAATTGGGGGATCTTAGTTCCATTCCTCAAATATTTTTGCAGAGCCACAAATGAAGGGAACCTGCCCCAAATTGCCTGGGGAAGAAGCAGGAGAAACGTTTGTATGAATGACACTAGGAGAACCAGAGTGTTTCCTGGACAGAATCAGACACAGCTGCAAGACCCCAGTCAGTCCCAGGAGGCCTTGTGGCCAACACCTGGCAAGCATGGCCATGGTCTGCGTGGACTGGCCATGGTGTGCGTGGACTGACCACAGGGTACTCGATGCCACAGGGAGTAAGACGAACTGGGTTCTGGTGGGATCAACCTGATCTAAACTCAGTCTAATCCTGGACTTCTAAGTTACTTAACAGAACTTTTTTTAAAGCTGTGTGTGACATAGAGAGTTCTGAGGAAGGAACAGACCCTCTGAGGAGGGTCTCAAAGTCCTCCTGGTTGTTGGGGTCTCCCTGAACCTCTCAGAACTTTGGCATGATCCCTGAAATTGCCATTGTTTTGCTACTGGACAAAACGTGCAATGAAAATAGAAATTGAGTTCCGCAGTGTGCTGATCTCAGGTGTGTACATGCCGACCGTGAGGTGCAGGAGGGAGGAGCTTGAGAGGTCACCGTGTAGAAACAGGCGGGGATTTGTCTGAAAAGAAGCTTAATAAGAGTCGACAGAGTCACACGACTGCCAAGAAGAGGAAACAAAAGCAAAACCCCTAAGCAGGGTGTGAGCTCTGTGGAGTGTGTGTGTCTGTATCTTCCAGAAGGTCAGAGACACTCGTGAGGAATAATAACTTTTATCATTATTGATACAAAATATCATCTACTTTATCTGGCCTGTTCCTTCCTCAGAACTCTCTATGTCACATGCAGCTTTAAAAAAGCCAAGCTCGGTGGCTCAGCCTGTAATCCCGCGCCTTTGGGAGGCTGAGGTGAGTGGATTGCCTGAGCCT